>NC_142619.1:32474722-32625000 GCF_059453375.1 Lepisosteus platostomus
AAGGTTGCTGGAGGTACAAGATGCCATCTGGGTGATCAGGAATTGTCCTGAGGGGCCGTATCTATTAATACCCATTCATTTTCCAGCCTCTTACCATCGAATAAAGGGGGAGCAGAAGTCCAAAGATTAACACAAGGCAAGATACTTCCTGGACAGGGTGGCACTTCATTGCAGGTCACACACAGACACATACTGTATGCACTCACATGAGGGGCAATTTTCCCAGAAGTCAATTAATCCACCAGTTTGTCTTTGAACTGTGGACGCTAATCATGGCCCCATAGGAAACACACTTGAACACAGGGGGGACATACAGTACAAACTCCACAGAGATAACACTCCATGTCCAGAATTGACCACAGTGTCCAAGCGCTGCCAGGCAGCAGTGCTAAACACTGTGCCCCTGACTTAAGTGATGCCTAAGTACTGTATTTAGTATAACAAATCAAAGTACAGAATGATGACTAGGGGCTATATTCTTTACCATTACATTGTTGCTACGTTGTATTTGTAAAAGAGAGATGTTTCTCTTGAAAAAAAACTAACAGAGAAATCTTTTTAAATACTTAAATCCCAAAGTCTGTGAAATGGGCTGGGTTATTAATACACTAGGTTCCAAAATGTCTTTTTAAAAATAATGAAACATTTTTTTCTCTTTCTAAAATGCTAACTTGTTTTAAGAAAGCTTATTAAACACTGATATTATTCGTTTCACCAAGGGAATGTTATTTAACCGGGACAGATTAAGAAAATTAGTCTTAATTCAAATTTAAATTAGATCTTGATTAGCCTATATGTAAATTCATTAAATTAAAGGTGGAGCAACTGAAAACAATATAAAGCAAACCCAGCACACTGAAAGTACTGATTACTGAAGTGATGTTTGTTTTACTTTATCATTTGATAGAAAAAAAGCCTCTGTAAGCCTGTATAAATCAGAAGTAACACAAAAGAGACATCTGGGTTCTCCAAAAAAGGGCCCATATAGTTTTATAGTTTAGAGATTTTCACCACTTTTAGCAACATAAATTCACATACTGTATGATATGTTTTAGTAATGAATTCTAAAATCATTTAATTCTTATAAATAATAAAAAATTATATAATAAAAAGAATTTCAGAAAAAAATGTCTAGATAAATTGTTGAAAATGCACAACACTTTGGATTAAATCATAAGGGGTAGTTAGTGCACCAAGCAAACAACAACCAGATAACATTTAACACTGTGCAAAGTAGGCAAGTGAAATATATTACATGCAGGTAGAGAAAACAAATGATTCTGTATACTCAGATGAGCTCAGATGTATACTCAGATGAGCTTGATGATTCAACTTCTGAAGAATATTTTTCTGTATGTTGACGAATCATTTACATTTCCTAGACAAATTGGATAAATGATCTAAAAGGAATGCAAAATAGACAGGTAAAATAGGGATGATACAGGTACTGTATGTTAAAATCGTACATTGCATTAGTAAGATCACATTAAGAATACTGTGTACAACTGTGGTCACCATGTTACCAAAAGGATATCCCTTTTCTAGAATCAGTGCAAGAAGGACAAGCAGATCATTACTGGGCAAATTCCTAATCTATCAGGCTATCAATCTATCAAGAGCCATTATTCTTGAACAGAGAAGACTATAAGGGGATATTGAACAAAGTATTCATAATAACTAAGAATGGAAAACAAACCAGAGGATACAAATGGAAAATACGAGGGACTATGTTAAAGCAAAGTATTCAAAGGGTTGCAGAAATATGCAGCAAAAATATGTGTGCTGAAATAAATGAGTTACTTGATTAGTAGGAGGTAATGTAATTTTCAGTGAAAAGGCAGAAGATGATGCTGTGGGTGTGCAAGGGCACAGCAAGACTGAACTTAAATGGAGTCCTGGTGACGCTGGTGGTGACTGCAATATATAAACCTCACACTATTCATCCATGGAAGGAACTCACTGCACTAATTTCTCTTTACATATCGAACATACACTTTCCGTAACTTGAAAATTTAATTGTGGGACCTATGGGAGGTTTCACTTAAAGTCAAATTTACATATGCCAACTTTTGCATAGGAAGTAGTTGTACTGTACTTTGTGATTGTTATGAAAAAGAAATGGACATCTAGAAAATAGTCTTGTCACGAGCTGGTAGTTACCTGGACCATAAGGGAATTTATTTTCAGGGAAACATTACTGTGATAATGAGAGCTGGTCCAAAAATAAAGGGGACGTTTTGGAGATATAAGTAAAGATGTAAACAATAACAGCAAATAAAAAATACCATCTACAAAATAGTGCAGCAAATCATCCCTTCTTTCCTTCCTTCCTGAGTCTCACTCTCCAGCTCTCTTAAAGTCTGGAGAGCTTTTTGACCTACCTACACCCACCAGTTTTTATGCTGTCTCAATTATTTTTGATAATTGTTTGCAGGTGGTTGCTTGTTAACTACTAATTGCTGTATTAGCTACATTCACCGTACAATACTCCACTTTACATACACATACAACAATTAAAAATGCCAGTAAGTGTTTTTAATGACAATCTGCTAGCAATGGGTTGTGATATATGTACTGTACAATAAACTATGTACAGTTTATTGGGACAGCTCCTGGTCCTTATTAACCTTATTATACTAACTGTACACATACTATATACAAAAATACATTTAAAAGTCAATTCCTTTTGCAAGTTTTCAAAACACAAATCCAAGACATAACCACAGGTCCAAAAAAGTATATTCACTGAAGAAGGCTCCACAGCCAAAACATTGTGTTTTCTTTCTTCTTTTTTTCAGCATGGAATAAACCTATTACTTGTTCTTTTGCAGCTGACGCAGCTACCCACCTGAACTACTAAACTAAAAGGTTTACATACTGTCTTTCTTTTAGCTGACATTATATAACAAGTGATTTTTTAATGCTATGAAATTATGAGGTGGCTGTCTTCAGGCAGTAGGGTGTGATATAAATAAACTATTGAAAAAATGAAATATACAGAAAATCTGAAGTATTTGTGTTTTAAACATTTCAAGGTTGCCAAAGTCAAAAGAATACTTCTTTCAAAAAGCTTGAAACTGCTACCTTGAAATGTTAGCTTAAATAAAATTCATGATTATTGTCTTATTTCTTGCTTTCAAGAAAGTCCTTTTCAAACATCTCATCATGAGTTCAATAACAATCAAGCTCCATAAAGTGTAAGAAAGGAAGAGCATTACCATAGATATTAGTAATAAGCAATTAAAGCTTGTTTTCAAAATAAAATGAAAAGATGAACACAAGAAAACATACATGACATGTAATCAATTTCTTTTCCAAGGAATACAGGGGCGCCGTATAAATAGCTTTCCCTGCGCTCCGACTCCAAGCTTCTCTCTCCCCATCTTTGTGTCTGTGTGTCTCATGGAGAGCAAACTGGGGTATGCAAAAAGAAATTGCATGTGATGGCTTACACCGCAACATTTCTCATTCTGCAGTGCTCATTTTCTGATCTCTGTTCCTCTTAAATTCTTGGATATCCAAACAAACTTGCTCAAAACAAATATAATACACACAAACCTACAGCTCCATCATTGAAGAAATCTGTAGTCAAGTTTTTTTTTTTAATCCTTTTGAGGGCTTCTGTCAGCTTTGGCCTTATGAGAAACGTGAAAATATTATTTATATTATTATATACACATTGCTTTGTTAAAGTAGCAGTCATTTTTATGTAGTGGCTGAGGGCTGTACCTCTTCAGCATTGGCCTTATGAGTATGTCAGGCCTCTAATTGTATCCCCCCAATTTTTGGAATGTAAAACTGATTTCTGCAACAGGCTCATGTGAGGGACTAGGATTGAATTCAAGGATGTATAAATTATTATCCCCAAAACTAAGATGGGAAAAGACAGAAAGCATGCTAGCAAGCTAATGCCGTGAAAGGGGATAGAAAGGAGAGGGAGGGTTGAGAGCGAGAGTGCAACGGGGGAGGGGAAGACAGAAGGAGGAAGGAGAGAGAAAATAGAACCGGAGTTAGACATGAGCTTTCTCTGCCACTTTACCCCTGTCTTCCCACACTCGTCTGGCACGGCGCTCACCCAGGCCACTGCTGCAGAGGCAGCTGTGTGTGCATGGCTGTGGCTTGGCCCGCTGGCTGTCCAGGACATGCTGCACCAGCTGCTCGATGGTGCCCCCACCACTCTGCAACATGTGTAAGAATGACCTATACTTTACCAGGTCAATGCATGTACAATCTTGTGGATTAGCAGTGGAACAACCGTTCTATTTTTTATACACACTTCTAAGTCAAAAGTGAAAGAATAATTTCTATACCAGTCATAGAGTAAGAGCAATAAATTTGACTGACTTCCATTAGTTTTATTAAAGTGTTGTAACTTTTGAAAAGCCTGATGTCTAACAGAAGTCAAACGTTCATGATAATGGACTAGGCTGATGAAAATAAAATAAAAAGCAATAAGCAATTAATGTGTATCTGGATAAATGGTGACTTTTACATAAAATATAGAAACATGTATTTACATCTAAAACAAAAACATTGCTCTTTTTTATGCAGTTTCTTTTCAAAAAGGTCAATACAACAAGAGGCATGTCATATGTCACTTTTAACATCAATGCAAATTAAATCACAATTGTGGATATACTAACATTTTGATAATTTGTCATAATTTATCCTTTAAAATTTATTTGCTAAAAATATTGTTCAAACCTAAGATTATTACTTTTAATTTACAGCCAGTGAGTCATCTACACAGCTATCAAGACGGTTAAGAAGTTCTTGGTTTTATAGATGTAATCTGAAATATTGTGTCTTGCAAAACTATTCAGAGCCTACCTATAGTGTTCCATTTATGAAATTATAAAATGTTGCATACACATTGTACAATCCTGAATTTTCAAATTGAAGATGACTAAATCTTCAGTTAAAAAAGTATGATAAGTTACAATAAATATCAGGAAAAAGTAAAGTGAAAAAAATGAAAAATATAGATAGCATAAGAATTCAGACCAATAAACTTAATATTTGATGGAGGCACATTTGGTAGAAATTACTGACAGTTTTTTGGGTAAGTCTCCATCAACTTTGTATACTAGCTTGGTGCAATTTTTCGTCTTGGCAGACTTGCTCAAGTTGCATGAAGCTTAGTTATGGAAAGTATTTTTCTAGTCCTTCCACTGATTTTCAATGGGATTCAAGTCAGGACTTTGACATGGCTACTCAAGGACATTCACTTTACTATCCTTAAACCACACCAGTGTAGCTTCAGCCTATTGTTATGGGTCATTGTTCTACTGAGAGACTGTTTTGTCACAGTTTTGGATCTGAAGCAGGTTTTCCCCAGTACTATGCTCTGTTTATGTTCCCATCCGTTTTGACAAGTTTCATAGTCTCTTCTGACTCAGACCTACAATACTCAACTTATTGTTTGACTTGTTAAAGTTATTTTGTACACCTAAACTAATTTAGTTTTGCCACAGTAAAGGGTTTGAATACTTATGCATTCATATCTTTTGCATTTTTCTTTCACATTGTGTGTTTGCTTTTGTTTTTTTTTTGTGCTTTGCTTTAAATGTGTGGCAGCAAGCCATTGCAATACACTTTGGATTACAGTGTTATTATTTCTAATACTCTTACTGTTGCCTTGACCAAGCACCCTTGGCATCTATGTAAAGCACAGAAATGCAGGTTAAAGGGACCTAACTGAAAATAAATGTCTTCCAGGTCTAGAACACAGAAAAGGAAATTGTATAGCTCTGTTCATTCTGAAACACCCTAATGATATACTTTTTGGTACAACTTGGCTCTTCCCATCTGCTATTCCCCTTCTGCCCGAGACTGTGGGTCAGAGGTAACTGTCCATCACCCAAAAGATGATCAACCACTGAGAGACCTACAGGGTGGATACTAGGACTTTACCCAATAACTTCCTAACCAATCACCAACAACGCTTCCTGCTTTATAAAGTTAGCACCCAACTCATTTAATTGGTTACATCATTGGCTCATCTCTTCTCTCTAACTAACTTGACACTCTGACTTTACCAACCATGGGACTGCAAGCAGTCCAACTTAGGACTTAATTTTTTCCAAGATGCCAGGCCGAGTGAATGAGTCAGTTAAGAACAGAATTCTGCCCAAGATCATTCTTTCTGCAACAGAAGAAATTTTGTGTTTCACAAACCAATTGTTATTCAGTCAGTTGAACTCTTTGTGATTATTCACTACTTTTATTATTATCCCTCCTGTTATACAAGTATTACTGTATGTTTAATCAATCTAAATTCAAACAGAAGTGTTACAAACAAAAACAAACTTTTAGTTAGTGACTAAAGAGTCAATTTCAAACCCCCCCATCTACCCCCCATTGTTTTCATTGGTTTTACAATTTTGTTTTTTAACTCTGCATGTGTTTATCATATCTCCACTTCAGATGTCTGGGGTGGTTTTGGACATAGGCCATAGGACAATGTTTTCATCATAGAAAAGTTAAGTGAACTCTCTATACAGAAGAAACCGGATCCAGGTATATACTATTTTGAAAAACGTGTGACAATATTAATCCAATAAGATCTTTAAGCTACTAGCAATAAGATAAGTTAGATAGGTTGAATGACTCCCAATTGTTCATAATGTCTCTTAAAAGACTATTAAGAATTTAGAGCGAAATGAGCTCAAGGATACAATCAGAAATGAAATAGAACTAGAATCTTTTATTTTTAGCATTTAAAGCAACAAAGATGTACATTATCAAATCTAGTTATGCTCAGGTAGGATTAAGACATAGTGTATTTATGAAGAAACAAGTAAAGGTTTATTCCATGCTGAAAAGAGAAGGAAAGGAACACAACGTTTCTTGAAAGCCTTCCTCGTGTGTGAATTTGTGGAGCAGTCTGTATATCTACAGTAAGTACAAGAGAGGTGCTTTAACATGTCAGTGTAATTGAGGATGAAGATAATTTCAGTAGTATTACATAATGTTTCTTTTAAGAGAATAAGGCTGGATTGTGACAGGCACTTATGGTATCTACTGCACTGATGAAGTGGCTTTTCTAAAAAAGGACTAAGAAAGTAATGGCAGAGTGAGCAGATCTCATGCATTCTATTTCTATTTGCAATGTTAAAGCAAAGGGAAGCAGACCTGCCTTCTGTTATTTATAAAATCATTAAAAAGCATTGCCTACCTCTTCTTTAGCATGGTGCCATATGCTTCTTGTTAAAGTTTTCTAAGAAATTAATTAGAACAATGCAGTTGACATTTTTAATATTCTTGACTTCTACTTTCCCTACATTTTTCCAATGTGTATAAAGCCAATGAACAAATACAGTACGTGTCCCCTGGTGGGACTTCTGCTACTTATTAGAAGATGAAAAATTGATTTTTTGTGTCTAATGGAAATTACTAATTTCAGGAGGCTATTTTGTATTGACCAAATTTCAGCTTGCTTGATTTTATACAAAACATTAGCATACAATTGATACAATTTGCATTTCTCTGCTGTTGAAGACATTCTCTTGTTCAGCATTTAGCACATAGAGAAGCTCAGCATCGTCTCCTTACTGAATGCAAAAGAAGGCAAAGGAGAGCATACAGTAGATAAAGATTTAGGGTGAAGATTCCGGAGAGTAGGCAGTGTGGTGAAACCTTTTCAGAAAATGTAAAGAGCTAAGAAATCCATTTTACATTTAGGAAACGGTTTATATACTTGCTATGTTGTACTGTTTCTCTAAACAGAAAAATCTTAGCTGAATCATTTCACAATATGTCATCACAAGATGATTTCAGCTTCTACAGAAGACAAGTGCAATAAATCCACCACATACTGTATATCGCATATACTGTACATTTTCATGGTGATCAGCATAATTTCAGCATTTACATTTCTTTTATATTAAAATGACAACATGTCACTAAAGTATAGTACAAGTTGAATCTGTTGCTGGTGGTGATGACATCGGATGCTGCGAAGTTAGTGTTGCACTTCCTGGAGACTTTGGAGCCTGTGGAACTTGTGTCTGATATGAGGAGGACTGATTTGATGTTTGTTGCTGTGGTTTTTTAACTATTCCATCATTGATCAATCCCTGGGAGTAGTGTATAATGTATTCTGGATACACCTGATCCTTTTCAAAGATCACAAAAATTGAAGGGTCATTGGGGTTATCAACACAGCTGTCATACGTGCTGGTACTGCCGGGTTTGTTGGGAGGAACCAGATATTCAGTGTAACCTTTTACAAATGTGCCCACTAGAACCCTGGTGACAAACATGGCACGGACAGAGGAGTGGTCAGTGTAGTGGTGTGAGTACTTGGCATCTCTTGCAAAGTAACTTCCTGTAAAAAACAAAAGACAAGGGATTGCACAATGTTAGAAAAGAAGATGAAAAATAGAAGATTTAATATAATATTTAATTTTCACCTGTTGCATAATGCTTTACACATGTCCTGTGGTTCTGTTCTTTTTAATTTTTGTTCAGATTGCCATGCTGTTAAGATTTTCAAAAATGACCATTATCATAAGCACTTTTTAAAGTAATAAAAGGAGACTACAGAGACTCAAAACATAAAATAATTCAAAACAGAAATTCTAACCATACACAAAATAAAGTTAAATCAGATGGTATTTACAATATCTTAATTTTTCTATTCCATTAAATTAATGATTAAAAAAATGTTTAACATTTAATACAACATTTTCTAGCATTATTTACTAGGTACATAACATACTGTAGATTTATATGGAATATAGATATAATTGAATAATAGAATGTATTGTGCCCCACCTTTCCCATATGCTGTGGCATGTTTTCCACAAATTCTCCAATCAAAGTTTTGCTCACAAATATCATGAATATAAGACTTGTTTGTGCCATGGAACAGACATCGCTCATCCACATCTATCCCTCCATTTCTTTTCTTCATCACCTGCTTTTTCCTTTTAAAAAAAGTGCATTGAGTGCATATTACTGTATGTACTAGGCTTTAGTTAAAGCAAGTCTGGCTCTCTTTTTCAGAAAAAAGAGTGCAACAAATGTAATGTCATCTGGTTTATTACAAAGAATTTTAAAAATTGTTCAAGCAGTAAATTTAATATGCTATCTCATCTTTTCACTAAAAAATAATTTCATAATACATGGTAATCATACACACATAATCATGGTGTGTTAACACTAAAGGAAATCATTGATGCCATGGGTTTCTCAATCACAGGCGACTTCTTGAGAATTATTATGACTTGAATGGAATTTGTTGCATTTCTTCTGTACGCTTGTTAGGGTGGAAAATTTAAAAAGTGGGTTAATTTCTTCATGTAAACTACAGTGGGCAAAAATGTTGTCAAGTAAACACAGGCAATTTTTTTAAATCTGATCTTCATGAGGTTTCAGATAGATCAAGAAAAGAGGTGGGATTACAGTTAAATTGTCCTTTATAAATCCTCCTTCATTGTGTGTTTGCTTTCTAAATTAGGAAGGGAAATGTAGGAGGCATAATGTAACAATAAATTTGATGCATGGATTTAGAATTTATGGTGAGAAACTTGACAACTTTTGGGTTTGTGGCCATTTATTTTAATTATTTTTTTAAACCATCCATTTAGAGGAGTACATGGATTGATTCATCCTAATGTCACAGACAGATTTACAAAAATGTATGAGAAACTGGATGTAAACCAATCCTAGGGCTAGAAACCATTAGCTAACAATTTTGAGTTTATGTGCAACATACAGTAGAGACGCAGCCATTCAATGCAGCCACTCCTCTTCTATTTATGTTCAGCTACTAAAATGTCCCTTTAGTTGTAAAATTCCATAAAAATATTCAATACTAAGCAGATTAAAACATGCACAGTAAAGAGATTAAATTATTAAATCTTTTCAATAACAATTAATGCATCACGAGTGCCCCTGTCAGTCATTCTGGTCAGCCAATCACGTACCGCAGTACAACGCAGTGGCCTGTGGGTAATTGTGTGTGGTACAGGGTTGTACCGTGCATTTTGAATGGCTGCATCTGTACATTCTACCTACTGTATTTGATGTACTAAACATTGAAAATGTGAAAATATGACCATAGCCACTATAGTACACTATACAGCACAGGACAAAATGATCAACTTAATTAAATTACTGAATTAAGTGATTGTTTTTGATAGTGCTAAAAAATACAAACATTTGAAATGCTTCCCAGAGATGCAGGTTCTGGATCCTCTCAATTGTATGGATGTCAGCCATTGGCATGGTTTTCTTGAACAGATTTTGTATATCATTGAACTCTTCTGAAGAGGTGGACAATGGAACTAACTAGAAAAATGAAAAGGGTAAAAATCATTTTCACTGTCAAAAGGTAAAAGGTAAGAGGTAAGAGTTAATCATTTTTTTAAACAGTCATATTTTCCTTCCTTCCATTTTCTGAATGCTTTATCCAATACAGGGTCCCGAGAGAGTCACAGCCACCAGCCCATCACTGGGCAGACATGCGGACACTAAACAGACATGCACACTCACACAATACTATCCATGGCACCATCGTGCTGCACCATTTTCAGGTAAATGATTATAGAAATTTTAATGGAAATGATTGGAAATGCAGAGGACCTTATTTAATGTGATTCTGTAGGGTAAATCTAAATCAAAACGTATCTTATTTATACTAGCATTTTTAAACAAATCGATTTACATACAACTATTTCAGATTTAAATTAAAATTCTCTACTAGAAGAAAAAAAAATCTGGAATCATCATTTGGGTCACATTGTTTAAAATGACAAAAAGAAAGTATTGTGGATTTAGCGCTCTGCTCAAAAACTGCAGTCAACACACCAAAAAGATACATGGCTGTACCACATTAATACTGCATGAAGGAAGAGCGGTGTAACATGAATGGGTGGTTTAACCATACATTCAAACCTGCATGCACATTCATGGAGAACAAACACAAGGGGTTAATGTGAAGGCCACAGAGGTCTCATGTTGCATTAATTTTCTTCTGGTATTAGCTCACCTAAAAGGGTCAGTGGAGGTTTGAAAACACTTTGGAAAATGAAAAGAATATTTTGCTACCATGAAGGAAATAAAAATACGCTTGTTTTGAAATTTCAACGTTTAGATATAACATACATTTTTACACTTCTTATCATTCTTCATTGTACATTTAGATTAATTAACAGCACAAAGTAGATACAGTATAGTCCAGTCTATATCTACAAAGTCTTATGCTTTGTATTATTTCTTTTTAATCATTAAGTCATTCATAACATGCATGCAAAGCAAGTGCTTCATATGTCAAGAATTACATAATGTATCATCACCCACCCAAATATACTGTAACTTGCGGAGATATTACATTTGACCAGTGAAAGCCTAATTGAGTATTTCTCATCATTCTACAATTTCTAGTTCCAGCGACAATCACTAAAGAAGACATAAAAGTTGACTGTAAATAAGTTAATTTTACAAAGTGGGTGGACTCTTGGAACTTCCCTCTCACAGTTTTTTTCTAACTTAAGTTGTTACCTTGAATCCACATCCAGGCACAGCAGTTGGGTCCCAATTAACTGGAAAGGATGGAGTCCCAGAAGATTCACTTTTTGGGGAAGAAAATGTGATTAATAGTTTTTGTATGCATGCTCTTCTAACACTGAAGTAACTGCACAAAAATAAGTCTGTACAAAGCTACAATGTTTTCTGTACAAAGCTACAATATTTTCTTACATCTCTGTAAGAAAGCTTAAAGTTGATTTTTGTTGTAGAGTACTATATTAATGTTACAACATAATGATGCAAAAAAAGATAGACAGTTTATACTGTTACTGTTGTTATTGCCTTACTTGAAGCTAAATAACAATTTTATTTATTTAAAATTTAAGATTTTTTAAAACACTTAATATTACTTAAACTGATACTATTGTCTGTGTATGTATATATAACAAAGCAGTCCGTAGTATAAACTTAAGATTAATTTGTTATAAACACAAAAACAATGTAAAGTTAATGTAATGGTAATACTGCAGCTAAAGAATGAAAGTCATGGAACTCTAAAGTATTTAATGATTCATATAATTTATATCTATAATTTTAAATAAGAATAATCAAATGGTATCTTCAAATAATTTTCTGTGTTGTTTCTTGTGTGTGTGATGTTTTTATAACCCTGAAAACAACTTTGTGAGATTTAGCTTTAAGTGTTTGAAGTGAAAGCTTTTATATAATTTGATACTAGATATTAAGAACAATATCTTACTTTAGAAGTAGACAAAAATGTAAAAGAACTGATTCTGAAATACCTCTTTAATATTCTTTCCACATCTTGAACAGAAATAAATTTTGGTCTTCTGCACACCTCTCGTTGTGTCTGAAGGCTCTGGTTCTGTTGATGCATGTCTGCCCAGGAGAAATTATATTGACAGTAATTTGTAGCATCAATTTAAAACAAGTTCCCCTTTCTTTCTTTAAACTTTGAAACACACTGTTAAAACATTAAATTACATTTTAAACAGCCTTTTCTATAAGTAATACCAAGTTGTTTATTGCCTAGATATGACTATAGATCAAACCTGTATTTAATGAAAGAAAAAGAGTAGGAATAAATGGTGTATTTTTTTTCTTTGATGATCATGATTATATACAGTATTACTGTATAGCAGTTTGTTTTCTCACAGTAATTACTGTATTTTTACCCTTAATTCAGAAGTTACCATAGGCTCCTTATTTAAAATGGCCTTACTTTAGTAGTGAATAACATGTTTTCGTCTCTATGTGGCATACAATTGCATATAAATATTAATGTGTATTTTATTGTTACACCACTAGGTATTTTGTAGCCAGATGCAAATCATGAAACAACAAATTCCTGTGAAACATTTCCATTTTTTGACTTAGCCCTTTAACATTGAGACCATACACTAAAAAAGAGATGCAACTTAAAATATCTATTTATATTTTTCTCTTTACATACTGTATAAAGTCCAATTGAGTAAAACCTGTTTTAAAACAGTGAGCAGAAAACTGTCACCATCTGCTGGTTGGATGAATTGTTAATATACAATTTACAAGACTAATATACAGCAATTATCCTAACAATTCTAACACATTTTTATCTACATATAAATAATAAATCTGACACAGTCATTCAACGGTTCAAACTAATAGCATTGATAATAGCCAGAGTTTCACTATACTTATTATGTTCACTACAAAGATCAACTAAGAGTATTAAAGTTCTTACTATTACCTGTAACTGTTATCTGTCATTTCCCCATCATCCTTTGTCAAAAACTAGTTGAACTAAATGATGATTTTTCTGAGTGGTCTATACATGTTACAGTATCCTAAGGATGCAATAAACATACAACCAGATTTTACAACAAATTTCCTCTTTACAATTAACAAAACTGTTTTTATTGGAATTGGAACTTGTTTCCTATTTTAACAAATGTGTTCTTCTGTTTTCCTTTACTGATCACTGCAACCAAAGGGTCAGCTTATCACAAAGGCAAACTAAGCATTTGCCTAGGGCTTATACTCAAGGTGGGCCCACACAATTTTCTTTTTTAGACAGATTTTATATGTGCATTAACTGAAAAACAGGATAAGGTGGCAGGCATTGTGTGTAAGGCTATTGGGCATCTTTGATGCATCCGAAAAGTTATTTTGAAATATCTATATTAACTTAAATGATTTTTACTGTGAAAGTTGTAGTTAGTATGAGATGGTGGTTTATCTCACTGCAATGCATGCAATACGTGACTCAGAAAAACTTTTTTCATGCAAAAGACTGAAATCATTCACAACACTCCCTCTACAGACTAGAAAATCACTTTGGGCCAACCTGTTTGCATAAGAACTCCACAATAATGGAGATTATGCTAGTACCTGATTAGGCTTCATATTGTTCTTGATAAATATAATTGACAACACGAGTTACATTAACAAATCTAATAACCAACTTTATTCTATTACTAATAATAAAGAATAAACAAAAAAGAATAACACGGATACTGTGAAGTGTATTGGTAGAGAGTGGTTGTACTTTTGTTGCCTGTACCACTACTACTATTATTACTACTACTAATAATAATATTGGGCATGCCAAATCGTGATGGAAGTTTTATATTCCTGAATCACTTGTGGCAACAAAATTTGGTCTCATCAAGAGACATTCAATCTTCTAACTGTTCCAACTGTTGCATTGTTTTGTATATTAGGTATTTTGCAAAGCAACTGTAAATGATAAAAAGGTTATTCAGTCAGTTTTTGGTCAAATTCAGTCAGCTAACCATTACATTCACGTAATTGAATAATCAAACAACTTGTAATGCAGTTAGAAAATACTGCTTGCAAATGGACATATTGTCCATATCATCTATAATTTATGTATTTCTGCTTATGTATGCCTGTAGCATGTTGTATGTTTTTAATCTGAGTGTGGCTGTTTGTTAATATAAACTGAGGGAAGCACAGACTACCAGTGCCCAAGATTTAGCTTAAAAAACTAATTTGTAATTCAAATACAGTATATTAACAAACAGAATAAAAGGTAGTTGAAAGTGGAATAGCACCCTGGTGTATTATTTTCTAGAATAGTTGTAGCACTAAGGATGATTACGATTATATGAGCTCTAATAAGTCAACTAAGAAAAAATACTGTATAAGCTTACAGATGTACTGTAGATGTAGTTTAAAATTTGAAAACATCTGATCGCTTTAACACTAAAGAGCTAAATAATGAAGAAACATGCATTTACTTTCAAGTAATGTAGAAATCAACTATGTAAAATGTAATGGAAGAGGAAAAAATCTATGATATTTAAAGCATGCTAACAACAGAGAAAGAAAAGGGTAGTTACTTTTAAAATCAAGGGTATACTGATGCTTTCCAGCACTGAAAGTGAGAATACTGTTTCCATCTTCTAAGAAAGCTTTCTCAATCATCTCAGATGTGACTGATGAGGCATTATGTGTGGATGTCTGGAAGCAGGGAAAAAAATACAAATACATGGTAAATACAAATAAAATGGCTGCTAACCATTTCAATATTCAATATTTCAATAGTTTAATTGTAGCATTGCAACTGTATTTATTAGAGAATATACAGGCATGCAAAATACGGTGAGGCAGCAGAGGAAGATGTGTCTGAAGAATTAATGAAAGTGTGTAAAATGAGTGAGAGGGGAAAGGAGAGCACCAGGTCAGAAAGGGGAATGCCACTCCAGAGAGCAAACCAATGCCTAAATAAAAACTGTACTCCTAGCTACAGTATGTCCCTGTGTGATTAAGTTTAATCTAGTCAACTACAGTACAACACTGCTCTCATGGAGAGCTGCATTAGCTGCAGGTAAAATTCATACTGAAAAGTAGGAAGAAGAAAAAGCACAATTTTTCATCTGGGGAACGTTCTTTATGTGGGTGCCAACATCAGATTCAATAGATCTAAATATATACTATATACAAGGCACAAACTGATTAGTGGGAGGAAATCTTTTGTAGACAGTTTTAACACTTTTTTTATTCAAAACATTTCAGAAACTGAAATGCATTCTCAATAAATAAATATTCAACGTTTCCAGAGATATTCAAGGGATTAAAAAGAAGTACATTTGAATGTATAATACTGGGGGAAGAAAAAAATACACATTCTTAAATTTTGAAATTATTCAAATTTATGCACATTAGATTTAGATTTGCCAAATCTCAATCAACTTCGTTCACTACCTCCTGTCAAGGCTATACTGCATATACAGTAATTTGACATGCTGCAGGCTCAACAGTAGAAGTCCTTCTGATGCCAATACAACCTCACTGGCATCCAGACGATATCAGAAGTCACTGTTGTATGGCAAACTGAAGAAGTCCTGTCTGACTTTTGCCCACCTAACCCTCAAAGAGCCTAGGTGGTTGTCTGCCACCTCTTATGGAAACACTGTCACAGGAAGCTAATGCAATAACCCAAGCTTGAACCAACAATCTCTTTACTATTTGGTCCTACCGATAATTTACTATTTTAGAAAATAAAATTTGTAGGTGACAATCATGTAATTTAAATCATGAATCATGATTAAATGCAGTTACTTCAGACTTACTTCTTTTCCATATTCATTCCATTTTCCATATTCATCCTTCCAGTACCAAAGCCAGTTAGTGGTCAGAATAAAGTGTGCAGGTTTGGTGACAGAGGACACTGTGGAGAGACGTCTGACATTTGATGATCTCTGGGTCATCGTCAGGAAGTCCACAGCTGGGGACCCATAACTACAAAATACAGCAAGACATTTAGGCTGGCTTTTAGAAAATGAAAACATATGAAAAACAACAAATAAGGTGGAGGTTCAAACCACATACCAGAAATAACTAACTGAAACATTGCTGCAGCATCTGAAATATGATCCATTTAATGCATCATTATAATCTATGCAATTATAGATGCTATATGATCGACATTTAAAATGTTTGTTCATTTTGTTCCAAACGTGTTCTTCAAAACTATGTATTCTATTGGTTAGGTGTTCCAGTTCTAACTGTAAGTTGGCCCAGTACTTATTATTTTTCCAATAACTATTTTCAATAGTGAAATAAAGATTATACAAGTAGTCTGATTTATGTGCCCTTGCATATTTTTGGCTTAATGTGTCTCACAAATATATACTACTTCTTAATTTAGAACAAATTAGTCCTCACTTTAACATGCTTTGGTGTGGACAGTGTAAGGAGACTTGATGGAATAGGGACAATATATACAGTGTAAAAGCAGTTGTGCACTGATATAGAGTTCTTAGCTGAGTTACAGACAGCTGGGCAAACTTTGGCTCACTGTTTTTCCAGCCACCATTTATCTGCCATTGTCTCATGTTTATAAATAAATCAATAAAATGTCTATGTTGTCTTAGTTTGTACTCTATTTTTATATAATATAAACTTGCAAAATAAAACCAAAACAAAGCTACCACAATATTTAATAAATGAAGTTATTAAACAAAAATTGCCGAAAAAATGTGTAACATTACTTACAAGCATTATGACAATAAATAGCTTTTAAAAGGCTGAGAGAAAAAACACAAAAATCCCACAGTATTCACTACCCACTAATAAATCTTCCCCACACATTGTATACTAAATAAACATTAGCATGTAGTTTAAAAAAAACTTTTAGTACAAATATATATAAACATATTACCTAAATAAATACACATAACTGTTCAACCCTCTCACTTGGAGTGTATCTGCTGTATAAATCAAGAACTATATTTTATTTCCCTGTGAAACAGTGGGGTAGTGTATCTTATTTACAAGAGAACTGCAACGAAATCACCGGTGGTTGATAACAAGCCTTCATTTTTCCTTATCGGAAAACAGGAAGATCAGTTCAATATTCAGGACAACAAGTGTACAGTAAATCCTCGGTATTTGCGAAGGTTACGTACAGTACCAGTCTCCATGAATGAGCTTATGGGGAAAATAATCTGCAAAAATCAGTATTTGCTTCAACTGTTAACCATTTCAGAAGTATGATTTATAGTTAATAACTATTTTTATCGAAAATGAATACTTTAAAAATTAAAACAGCATTTCCCCAGTAATTAAAGTGGTTGCATGTGAAAACAAATAAATTGCAACAATATTATGGTTTACACTGTATTAGATTTGGGTATCCAATATCTAATACCCTGTATTTATTTTTCTCAGTAGAGCACATTTTGTTTTTTACGTCTTGTTTTATTACTATTATAAATGCAGCACTACTGTACTGTAATAATGTTTATTAAAGCTCAGTAATAACAGATACGAAATTAATTTAAGTTTACTCACTGCCTTTCTACTCAACCAACTTACTCTTTCCCACATGCAGTACAACAAATTCTTTCTTTTAATTTATTTTATTATCCTTTTTTGGAGAGACACAGGAGAAATGAGACTGTAATAACTGTGTGTAAAAGGGCAGCCAAATTTGGAACGCGAAAATGGGGTTGAACCACCAAAGGGTGATGATGAGACTTTCCAAATGTGGCAAACTTCACTTTTTGCTGTGGAAATTTAGCAACTGTCTGTACCTGTGGACACCAATTCCCAATAAAAGTCATTTAGAGTAGACAAACTCTCACAGACTCCTTGACATGGAGAGGATAGATCTCAGGGTAAGAGTTACTGAGGGAAATAAAAAATATTGTTTGAGTTCAAAATAAAATCACTTAATGAGTAGCAGCCTTGGTCATAGCCATGCTAGCCCACTGGTAAATCAGAAGACAGGTAGAGCGGACTGGCCCAAACAGAACTAGGTTTTCCGTTACTACTCATTTCTCTGAAGTGCAAGTTATGCCGCACTCATGCGGACAAGTACAGGGTTGGGCATTTCAGGTTTGACCACTGATCCCATATAAAGGGATGGTTTTATGTGCAGGTTCCCCCTGCTACGCTACCATCTAAGGGGGATCTGGTGTACTATGATAATTTGAAGAGCCACCATTTGTAATTTGTTTCTTTCATTTCTCAAAACAACTACTAACATCCAGGTATCACTCTGATAACAGGTCTACATGCAGCACACATTGGTCAGGTAAAGAAGTGGGTGCCTGCATTAACCCACCTACTGCACAGCCTGCAAATAGGCAGTTGTGGTCAAGAATGGGGGAAAAGTGGTCAATAAAAATGTGGGAATATCAAGATTTTACTGTACTTTAAATATCCTAAAATGATTTCTCAAACCATACATCTACCCACCAGTTCTACCAGTTGCATATAATTCTAAAACATAACAGGATTCATTGAGCTGAATCCAGATCAGATCACCCACTGCTCTCAAAAATGTAACCAATCTTGAATCAATATTAAATTAAAAAATGTTTGTATTTAATCAATAGAAAAAAGGACTTCGTACCTTTTTGTGTTTTCTGGGTTACAAAATGCTTCTTCTATTTTCTCCATATTGGGAAGCTCTGTCCAAGAAAGACCATTGAAGATCTCCCATTCGTAGGGAAGAGTATAGTGGACATTAAGACATTTATCTGTAAAAAGATGTGAATGCAAGCTACTCAAATGTTGCTTTGGGCTCTGTTTCTTCATAGATCAAAGCATAAGAAAGGTTACAATCTCTCGTTTGGTTGCTAATAGTACAAGGAATTCACATTGTTGTATAACATCCATCTAAAGCTAGAAAGGAGACCCCATGACATGATACACATACTGTACAGTATAATGATAAAGTGATAATTATTTAAATTCTTCAAATTTATATAGAAAAACTGAAAGTAATCCAAAATTATTAATTTTTGAACTCATAGAAAAAATAATTAACAAAGAAAACAAGAACATATAAGTAAAAATTAAGTGAAAAAGAACACTTAAAGGAATAAAATAAAGTTGATCGCAACAGCTTTTAATAATCATCTACCCAAAGGATCATTAACTGAAATTTTATTAACACATTATTTGGAACTGTTGAAAACAAAAGGGTTATTCTCTTTTCTTTTTGCATAATTAGTGGTTTGAATACCTTTCAACATACTATAGCTGAATTATCTGAGGTTTTTCACTAAGCATGTTCTAGATCACAGACCAGCAACCTACAGCATGCCTACTGTTTCCAGCAGGCAAAGAGATATTTAACAGCATGTGCAATAAAAGTCTAATAAGCCACAAATACATTATGTTAAAAAATGTGAACTATACTTGACTGTTCTGTAATTCTCTACAACATGCTATCCAAAGAAAAGTCTTGTCACGATCCTTACTCCTCCTCTTAAGGGCGCTCCAGCCCTTCCTCGTTCTGTCCCATTCCCCACACCTGTTCCTTATTCCAGCCCCTCTTTAGTTCCACCTTTAAAGCCAGACGCAGGCGTTTGCCTGGGGTTTCGTGAGAGCCCGGGGTCCTGCTGCGTCTGGCTCCGTTATGGTTTTAGTTTCCTGTTCCTGATTCCTTGTCCCGCCAGTCCCGACCTGGTTCTGGTTTTTAAATTACTTTGGATGGATCCCCTGGTCTTGGACTCTGCCTCCTATTTTGGATTTCCCTTTTGGATTTATGCTTGGATTGTTTGCCCCGGACTCACTTCCCCTGGACACCTGCTCACTTCGGACACGCCCCCCTGTCTCCTGACCCACTCCTGCATGATATTTTTCCCTATTGTTTCTTCACCTTCCGGATCGTGTCGTCCGCATAGGGGCCGGAAAGAACTGCTCTTGACAAGTCTTTGGCATAGATAAAATGATTTACTTGGTTTATTTACTGCATTATTTTAGTGGGGCCAGTCTATTGTTTCCACAGGAAGGTTCGCAATGTGTGCCATTGATAACCTTTTGCACACTTAAGTGGAAACATTTTAGACAAAATGGCACCTGCTAAGAAAGCAAATTTAAGAGTTGCACTCATTTCAGAACTTTTGAAGAGATTAATTCAGATCTGTTCAATATAAAGACTGTGCTGTTTGTTCCCTGAGCTTGTGAATATAAATTACATGCTGACATTAGTAATTCTTGTGAGATAATGTGACTCGGATGGAATTCGAGAAGAGGTGTACTACCTAAATTCCATGCAAGGCAAAACTACAGGGGAAGATACAACTATCATTTATAATATAAAATGCCATGTAATTTGCCAAACTGCTTTATACTATACAGTGTCACGGGTAGCCGGAGCCTACCCGTCAAGCAACAAGCGCAAGGCAGGGTACACCCTGGACAGAGCGCCAGTCCATCGCAGGGCAAGTGCAAGCCAATCCTACATGGGGACAATTTGGAGGCCATGGTAAAGGCCGAGGGGGGAAATTTAGCCGGAATACACCGGAATAACTCCCTACTCTTATCGAGAAATGCCTGAGGATCTTTAATGACCACTGAGAGTCAGGACCTTAACCTCTCATCCGAAAGACGGCACACACTACAGTATAGTGTCCCTGTCACTATACTGGGGCATCAGGACCCACACAGGCTGCAAGGTGGGCACCCCCCACTGGTGACACTTAATGGTTTATTATTTCTATTAATCAAAGTGTAAGTAGGGCTATTAGTAACATTGGAAAAAGTATCAATGAATCTGTAAAAACAAGTGCAAGAACTAACTCTTGGCACACCCCTTCATAAAGGTTGCTGACCCCTATTCAAGACTCATGATGTGAGTAAACCCTAATTAGGATACAAGGCCTATTTAACAGGCATAACATGTTACGGGTTCGGTAATAGGGACCGAACCAGTGAGTGAACCCACTTGCAGGAGCGAACAAAGCCAAGTCGTAGTCCGAAAGCAAACCGTAGTAGTAGGAACGAGCCGAGAGTCCAGGGGAAGCAAGATATCCGAAAGGGAACGAGTACCGAAGCCGAAGCGTGATCCGAAGTCGTAGTCCGTAGAGCAATCCGAGAATCCAGAGGTAGCCAGTGATCCAAAATAGAGCGAAAGTACCAATCCAAGCCGAGATCCGAAAAGCCAAGTCAAAAGGGAAAAACCGCAAACCGAAATCCAAGACAAACACAGAGTAGATGAAGCGCAACCAGGAAGCTCGAAAGGGAAAACCAATACTGAGCAACGAGGTAGGGAAGGACAGGTGTTTAAGTAGGATGAGACGGGGGTGTGGTGGTGAATGGGAAAACTGATAGGTGAACTGATGGATAGGGGCTACACCTACTTCTGCCTCCTCCGTTGCCGAGAGGCAGGGATTGTAACATAACACTGCATTTCTATACATTGAAACATAATCTCCAGGTAAAAAGTATCTTACCTTTATAAGTACATTGTTTCCGGATGTGAAAAAGACAAATTTCCATGCCAGTCACTTTACTGAGTGGAAATTCTTTTTCAAACATGTTTTTTCCTTCAAAGAAACACAAAAAAGTTGAAGCTTGGAATCAAGATAAAAGTTACTTTTGAGATGGCACAGAGTTTGAGTACATTTTTAGCTGTACAGCCTTCTAGCCTTATACAGACAGGTAGTGAAGGCTCCACAGGCAAAACCTTATATCGTTTAGTTTTATAATTTTTCATTATGGAATTAATCTCTACTTGTTGCTTTATATCTTTCATGGTTTTTTTTACTTTAGCTTTTCCTGTCATACATGTCATACATTCTTCATAAAAATGTAACTTGATGTCTATCTAGACATGTATAGTATATGTATAATTATTTAACATGCTCCTTCTGAACCATACTGTAAATGCATTTTTTTGTTTTTGATCACCTTAACTCACATTTCTAATTTAAATATAATAAATACAGAGATCAAAGTGTAATTTATCTTATGTCCTTTTAACCATTTCAAATAGTAATGTTTTTATGTTTGTCTATTTTATTTTCAATACAGTCTATAATTTGAAAAGATGGGTTGATTTGGAAGTGGTACGATAATCAAGTTGTGAAAAATAAACTAAATATACAGTATGAGCCAAAGGTAAATGTACTATTCTGTAAAACTTAGCTTTATATTGGAAATGAAAATCATTTGAGTACAGCTTAACAGTGTTTGAAGATGTACATGATACAAAAAACATGAGTGAGAGACACTGAATTATTAAAAAATAAAAAATGTTTTTTTACTAAGTAACTTCTGTTTGCAACCCATACAATTTACGTTGAATAGCATCCTGTATAATATACTATATTATAAAAAATGATACTTTTTTAAAAAGCATTGTATAATTTAAATTAAATGTGTACATAGGGGGATTCCAAGACTCTCATGCATCTCAGGCAATAAAGGAACTCACACAGAGAGCAAGATGAATTCTGTAGAGTTCAGAAACCTCTTGTTCAATCCTGGGCTATATAATTAGTTGACTGTGACTGTTTTCTATGCAACATCACACAATTACTTAGGCACCCCCTGCATACTGTAGGTAGGCTTGAATCGATTACATCTTTGGCTTCTCTTGTAATACTTGTAAGCTTGAGAATTTTCTAGGTGTGTTGCAATGTTTCAGTGAGGCTCAAACATGTTCAGTTGCAAGGGACTAAGACAGTCTTAAATCATAAGTGCGATATACTGTATGCATCAACAATTGGGGTTCCAAATTTAAAATATTAAGGCTAACAATTATAAAATATTTATATATTGTTGTACCTTCAGTGCTGCTCTTCTCCTTATTAATTATGTGATTATTGCACAGTAATAACGGTAACTTTTGTATGAGATGTACACTTAGACCGCTTTCCTTCAAAACATTATGTATTCTTTCATCGATGGAGTGGGACCTCTTGCATGCAGCACCAAACTTGCAGTTGCCTTGTAGAAAGTGGAGACAGAGATGGAGCTTCTTACAGCGTCCTTTGAAGGAGCAGCAACCGAATTCCCCATTTCCCTTATTGTAGTGCATGCATACCTGTAGGTCCAGACAAGAGTTAGTGGTCCATGTTTGACAAGAAACAGTCACAACTAGAATAAGGATATTAAATCATATTTTATCGTCTTTAACAAAACACACTAAACAATGGATCTCTAACTGTAGTTTTTAGGGGTCCAGGCAGATTTATTGGTAACCACAATATAATCCATTTCTAAGGACCTAGAACAATTTAATTTTGTTTAATTAAACAGACAATTTGCTAAATTAAGTAATTAAGCATCCATCCATTAAAAACCACCT
This sequence comes from Lepisosteus platostomus, assembly GCF_059453375.1. Taxonomy (NCBI): domain Eukaryota; kingdom Metazoa; phylum Chordata; class Actinopteri; order Semionotiformes; family Lepisosteidae; genus Lepisosteus; species Lepisosteus platostomus. The sequence goes on from NC_142619.1 coordinate 32,498,274, forward strand.
AGCTGAGTGCACGATTGTAGTGAGACCCACATGGCAGTTAACCAGCATGAATCAGGATAACCCTGGTGTACCAGGCCAGAGCATGACAAACACACATTCACTTGCACATGTGTATGGTGGGTAATTTAGAGATGTCAATTAACCTAATCAGGTCACAGAGGGGATTACAAAATCCACACAGACCTTATCCCAGCGGAACTGAGGATCCCTGGACCCAAGAGTCAGCAGTGCAGACCACCATGCTTCCATTTAAATATAAAAATCAGGATGTCCTCGAGGTTTTAACCAAAACAGAATCCAAGTAAAACAGTAGTGCTGAAAATGTCTCTCACTCATGTTTCTCTCCTTCCTTTTTGTTTCTTCGTCCTACATCTCTCTTTCTGCACTCCTGCCTTAATACAATGCTGATCACATATGCTAGCACCCAAGTCCAGATTCAAAGTAGTCACAGTCATAATGGCACCCCTTGTGAAGCTATGTGATTAACCAACCTGCACATCTAAGATATTGATGAACCCAATATGTAAAATAATCTTTCAATACATATATTTTTTAAGAAAAGAAACAATAAAAAATTGAAAGTTGGAAAATAGGCACAAATAGGCTAGAATTGCAAAAAACAGAGCAGAGATTCAGAAAAATCATTTAAAAGATGAGTCTTGACATAAGGGAAACAAAATGCCTGTGGATATCTACATTTATTTTCTGGTTCTATGAATATTTGATTGTAGCAGGCTGATCACAAAACCTGTAACTGCAGGTTGGGCTGCCTCAAAGACTTCATGGAACTCTACCTAGAGCAGGGCTCATGAAGAGTCCGCAGACCACATTCTGTTTCATTATGGCCCATCTGCAGTTACTGAATTTATGGAGAAACATTTTGTAGGTTAGATATTTTTTAAAATACAATCTAATTTCTCAATGATAAAGGTAACAGGCTTAAAAAAGAAGAACTAATTGCTACTCCATATTAAGCTTGCTATTTGTTTCTACATTGTTTCATTGAGAAACAGTATGACAAAAATATGCTGTTGAAAGGCTCAGGCTCTATAGACTAAACACCTAACCTTGAACTCACGGAGAGCTTAGACACTACAGTAACAATTATGACAAAATGTAGTAACAGGGGCTCATGATAAACAGGGAGGTAGAGAACAGGATGAGCATGACTGAGCTTCTGAGATATGATAATAGTAAAAACAATCGCCTTTTGGAAAATGAATGCCCTTATGAATGGCACAAACTAGGTGTACATATGCAGCTGTGTCTGCAGTTTAATTTTGAGAATTGTTCATGAGACAGCGGACTCTGTCACTGATGTTCTCCTGTTCTGCAGTTCAAATGAAGCTGGCTTTGTTGAATTCTCTCAAGGCTCTGATTTCTGGTTTGGATTCTGACACTAATTTGCATTAGACATTTTGTGGTTGTGGGGAATAATTCTTGGCTGTGTTGTTTTATTGTTCAACTACAGGTTGTGTTGGTAGATGGTGAAATAAAATTGCATTTTCTGCCATGGTTTGGTGACAAGTCTATGAGGCGTTAAGTATTAACATTATTTCCATAAATGTTTAGGGGCTGTCCAACACAGAAGCTGTCTCACACTGCAAAATATCCAGATGGCAGCCCCTCTATCTTTTCTGCTTCAGCTTTCAGCAGGTCACCACAGAGATCTGTAGTGTTCACTGTCACTGATTTAGAGCAATCGTTCTTAACCCCAGACTTGAGGGGCCATTATGTCTGCTTGTTCACATTCCACCTGGGCCTTTAATCACAGGAGCTAACTGATGCATGTACTGTAATTGATCTGCTTTCTTGTTTAGACCTTTTCTCAGTCATGGTTTCAAAAATAAACTAAAGTATATTATTTCAGTGAATATCAGCTTAGTACTTAATGAAGTCTTTCCTCCGTTTGCTAATTAAGAATGTTTGCTCTTGTTTCTGTATAAAAAAACTCTTAATACTGTAAGTTATCTACTGAAGTATTTTAGTTACTGTATGTGCATACTGTATATATTACAATTTACTTTTTTTTCATATTACACCAACATGTCTCTGCTCATGTGTTCTCTTCAACTTAATTTCTCTGACTGTGCTGTGGATATATCTATTCCACAATGACTCATTCTGCATAATGTCACTGACCTGTTCTTCAGTGGAATAACTCACTATACTGTGAGTTTTCAATAGTATTTGCCATTTAAATAAGTGCCTCACCTCTGGCAGAAGGGTGGGGTCATTCTGGAAGAGTAAGAGGAACAGTTCATCTATATTCAGGTCAAGAAGCTGATTATCCCTGAGGACTTGTAAATTATGAGGTGAATGCAGGTCATGTGAATACTGGCACGTCCCCCTGAGAAAGACAGAGAAGTCTCCGACACAATCACAAAACACCTATTGTTATACTTACTTTAAATTTGCTATTTAAAAATACAGAAACGGCACAAGATGTAACTGTAAAGTATCAGAAATTGTCTTTAAAAAACGTTATTATAGTCGGTGTAAACATTTTTTTAATTGCAGTTAACGGCATAAATGAAACCACTTAAAGACTACAGCTCACAGCAGTGGAAAAAAGCAGAATTTAATCTGTATTCAAATAAACATTTTATTTGTATTTAATCTGCACAGGTATTTCACAACTGTTTTAAAAAGATAACTTGGTTCAGGTAACAGTCCTATGGCATTGTTTATTACAAACAAGAAAAGTCATTTCACTTTGAGAAGTAAATAAACTATTGACTCCTTTATTTACAATTCACATGAGCCTTGAAATTAAAAGAACGTGTTTTATTTTGTTTGCCGATAAAGGCTATCCAGTTTCTATTCAACATAAGTGTCTGAAATGACCAAGAGCAAAAACTATTCCACCTACCTTTGATTCCCACACTTCCCACTAAGAAAAGATTTGCAAATATGAACTCCTTTACAACCACCACAACCATCTCCAGAATAGTCTTTACAGAGACGCACTGAAGTTCTAGCAATTATTTTAGTGTTGAAGTTAAGATCACGGCTCGTTTTTGTGTCCTCTGTAGTTGGGACTATGATGAAGTTCCTGCTATTCCTGAGAATCCGAGAAAAAACCGAATCTGGAATTTTCAAATGTTCAACCCCATCTTTCAGTTGTTTATATTCTAGTGATCCTCCATTCGAGCAAAGGATCTTCATGGCATAGCCGATAATATCGTCCACAGCCATTTTGTCTTAGTCTAAGAAGCCTGCTGCTTCCTTAATGTTACAGACTACCGGGAAACAAAAACTGAAAGGTGTAACTCTCACTGACACAATCTGGCAGCTTGCTCTTTAAAGAATACACCGGAGAAATTTAAGGAGAAAAATATTTGATAATGAACAATGCATAAGTCTGGTTTACAGGAAACGTATAATTAGAAAAAATGAAGAGAAGTTCACTTAAAGGCATATTATTATTAGTTTCGATACTCTTATGATTTCTTCACTGTCACTGTTAGTAACACCTACGTATGAAAGGCCGTTCAATGTAAAGTGCAAATATTTCTCAGTAAGAGCCACAAACACAGAAACTAATTACCGGAAGAAACGTGAAAATTAGAGGAAAATTACAGATGATGCAGAAAATTAGATACAATACAGGAATAATCGACGGTAATGCAGGAAATCAAAATGTAAAATAATAAATTCTGAAAATTTAAAATAAAAAAAGACACGGTAATGGCAGTTCGGGCAATACTTCAACACCCTTTTGCAATACATTAGTGCGGACGTTGGCAGTAGGAAAAATAAAAATAATTATTGAACACTTCAAGAGCGTACTTAACATGACACAATATAATATAACAGTATAGTAATCTAAACTAAGACAAATACAATATGGAAAAAATCTCCGTAAAATGCAAAAATAAGAAAATAAATAACATTTTGTAAAACATAGCTTTAAATAAGTAGGAAAGACATGACTATCAACGGTACCCTATGGGGGTTCACAAACTATTCACAGCAGAATAACAATTTGTTAAATAATAAAAATGTCAAATATATTATGTTCAATCGAGTTATTTTCACCTTTTATTAAGATGTTCATGAAGATAAAAAATCAATTTTAGGTCTAAAATACTCAAGAATGCAGAACAACCTAGAGAGGGTTCTGCAGAATACGCCAATTGGGTATCTTTCCTCTTAAGGAACCTATGGAGAAACAGAAAAAGTCAGGTTTGCGAATCTGAAGAAAAATGATACAATATTACTGAATAACAGTCCCATCATTTTTATTTTGTCTTTGATGATAAAAAGTAACAACATGTATGTGTGTACACGTGGAAGTCAGCTACTATATACGGTATCTGTAGGCTAAAATTTCAATATATATGTAAATGAACTTTTCACAGTTGTTATTCCAAGAGGTTTATTAGGGATATTTTACTGTTATTTGACTGTTAAATAATTAGAACGTAAGTTATAAAATAGAGCCTGTTCAGCCTGTCATGGGCATTTGAATGTTAGCAGTTCAGTAATTTAATTATCTCACCTAACTGTTTCTAAAGACCCTGGGGAGTCAGCCATATAAAAACTCCCTGTGTAAACACTTTAATTCACGAGTGACCTTTAATTAATTTTGTATTTGTCCTGTTTCATTATAAACCATAAATGTCTTCTTGATATTTTCAATACCTTCAAGAAAATATGCTGCCCCATTACACCCAGATGTAGATAAACATCCTTATGATTTCTGGTTCCCATTTCCAACTGGGTTGCCTGAAGCAACTGAGTAAAAGCATCATACCCAAGCATACAACAGTGCTGTCCACATTTCAGACTTGAACTTCGTGGCCATGGGTGCAGAACCTTCTTTAATATTCCATGTTGCTAAGATATTCTAATTATACTAGAATTATGATAAAACAATAATATTTGTTTCCAGTTTGTTTCCAAACAATGTAATTATTTTACTATTTTGTAATGTTATAGTAAAATTTAGCAAGGAATTAAAAGGAATACAAATTTAAAAATACATATTTTACTCAATACATGACATACCTGAGTAATCACTTGTGCATTTAGTAAAATCCATGATTTCACATTCTTATTTTAAAATATAGAATTGCTATAATATAAATGCAACACATAATCAATTTATGCCTGAGAAACCTCAGACTGAACGTACTGTGAGGCAGTGGGAGAGGCCTTAATAAGAGAGCCATGCAGAATGAGGCCCAGCTGCTCTGTCTAATTAGCACTCAGTGGGAGGGAAATTCCACGTGAGGGAGAGGAGCTGCTGGGATAGGCTCTGCATGCAATCACCCTTTCCTTTGGACTCATTAAAAGGCTTATAAAAACAGTAGAGAGGAGAGATAATAATGTATTGGGCTGGCTTATAGGCCTGAGAAAACAGCTTCAGTTGTACTTAAGGGCCTTACAGGTTCTGGTCAGGTGTGCTGTGTGGCAGTTCATTTAGCAGGCACTGCCAAGGATCAGGGTTTCCTGGCTGAACCAGGGCTAACTGGAGGTGTTGTGTGTGTGATGAGAGAATGCAAACTGGCTGTGTCAGTGATGCAAGTATCACTTGGAGAGAAGTATCCCTGGACACACCAGATCAGCCCAGAACGACAGTGATCAAAAGTCAGTGGTTGTTTGTGAATATTTGGTGCTTGCTGAAGTTGTAAGATTTGAAGTCTCATTTGAAGTAATCATTTTAGCGAACATTATGGTAAGGTGACAGAGTTGTATTAAAGTCAATAGTGGCAATTGGAGATTAAGAAAAAGGTGATGCGGAGTTAATAGGGTCAAATACGTCTAGTTCCTGGATGATTAATGATGAGTTAATGCAAGGATCTAGTATGTGTGATTAGCATGTGCAGTGCTTACTGAATAATTAAGAGAATTAAAACTCAATGATAATCTAGTGACATGTGAACTAGCAACCTAGGAAGAAGTGACTGTGCAGTCTTTCCTGAGAGGAACACTGTGAAAGACCTGGAATCTCAGGAGGACCTGAAAGATTGACGGTCCACTTAATATACAAAAACTAAGGTGACACACTTAAGTTTACTGCCGGAAACTGGGTAAAGAAGTGCTGGTGTAAGAAATGTCATTTTTATGCATCAGTAAGTCAGACATTTGCCTCGTGCCCAACCACAACTGTGAATAAATTTAGCAAGAACCTTTATGTTCAAAGTTCATGTTCTTACTCTGCTGATATTTTAAAAAAAAAGTCAAAATCTTTAGTGCAATTAGCAAGCCATCTGCTTTTATTATTACATGAATTTCATAGTTCTTATGACTGAACACTTTTTACATATCAATTAAAAAAGCGTTGCAGACGGTTTGCATCATTATAACACTAAAAGGAGGTTTTAGTATTACTAAGATAAAAAAAAATGCTGAACCAATTGCTGATTAAGCACAGCTTAAGTAAAACAGTTTATCACATTGTATAAATTATAAAACCTAAATCAGAATAGGAGGCAATTTCATATGGTTTGATAGCTCTAGCACAAGATCTGTGGTATCCACCAAGCCACAGGAGTCACTGCTGCATGGCAAACTGAGGAGAAACTCATCGACAGCCTCTTAAATCAGGCTTGAAGTAGCAGAATCTACACTGTGGGACTTAATCTATGCTCTAAATTAGTTATTTTTGAAGTTTTCTTTATCCCAGCAAAGGTTTTCAACATGCAACTTTGCATCCTATATAAACTAATTTAATATATTACTTATATATGACTATTTTAATTGATAGATTTATATAAACACAAATATTGCAGACAAAAATGTCTAGGTGCCTGTGACTGGGATTCTCCAAAAGACTCAGCTGAGAAAGCACAATCAGGGTAGGCTTGGAATTAGTCACTAAGAGCTCCTTTGGTGACAAACTTAATTAAAGCAGCAAGTCCTGTGATTTGTTGTAATAGCCTTGCAGTGACATCATTGAAAGATGAGCTGCTCCCCTTATTCACTAAAATCTGAAAGAAGCATTGTGGAACAAATCCAAGCAAAACAATTTTAGCATGCAAGTGTCAACACACCTTAAATCTGCAAATATCAACCTCCTTTCATAGAGCCATGGTAATTACCACACTCTCCAAAGTAGCACCTAAAGTATTAAATTAATTTTGTTTCTGCATAGTGCCAGTCATATCCAGATGAGCTTGAGAGAAGAGTGAAAAAGAAAATATTACAAGCATAAACATTCTCTAGGAAATGGTGTACACCATGCAGACAACAACAGATGGTGCCACTACCAATGTTGTGAGACAGCTTTTGCAGGACTGACATCAAACAAGGAGGGATATTTTTTATAAGAATATGTTGCAGAAAAATGGTAGTAAAATATTTTGATCTGTTGCATTTTCCTCATTTTTAAAATATTATGATCTTTACATTTACCTTGCATTTTCTTTGACATATTTGTGGGGTTAGCTATTACTGCAAGATTGTCTAAACAAACCCATAAATTTAAGCCAATATACAGTATCTGAAAGTCAAATACAGACATGAAAAAAATATGCATATTTCTTATATATGTGCTACTATAAATACATGAATGAAATGGAATAAAGTGAAAACTAAATGATTTAGAACAAAATAAGAATCACATGACAATACAATAAGGCACCCTGGTGATTGTTGGGAGCATGCTGGAGCCCTTGAGAACAACTATGTCCCTGAAATTTACATCTTTAAAAGGCATATAAAGATTAATCCATGACTAATAACTCATTCTTTTACATTTTTTTTCAACATGAAAATCTTGAAGTTAAGAGATGATGCATGTATCTTTAGGTTTTGAACGTGGTGGGTTTGTTGAAAAACTGTAGACTGATGAAGTAGTTGTTGAGGAGTCTGATATACTTGAGGGGCTTGTGGACACATATGTATAAGGGTTTCTGTATGTGCTTGGTGCCGGTGTTGGTTTTGGCTGAGGAGTAGGCACTGCAGTTGACTGTGTTGCATAGTGTACAGGTGAGTTTACATATTGGTTTCTGTATGAGCTTGGTGCCGGTCTTGGTTTTGGTTGAGGAGTAGGCACTGCAGTTGAGTTTGGATAGGAATACATTGTATATAGTGGGTCAGATTGCACAATGTCCTCACTGTATTCTACAAGATATTCTGGATAGATCTGGTGCTTTTCAAACACCACAAAAATGGAGGGATCAGAGATGTTATCTACACAGCTGTCATAGAAAATTGTGTCTCCACCATCTTTTGAGGGAGGACGAAGATAACTAGAGCTTCCTTTTGCATACTGGCCAACTAGAACCCGGGAAACAAACATGGTTTTGGTTGCAGAAGAGCCAGTGTAGCTGTGAGAATACTTGGCATCCCTCGCAAAGTAGCTCCCTGAAACGAAAATTGTAAAGGAAAAAAAAAAAGCATTTTTAGTATGAGTACTGAGAGATTTGTATAACAAATTGTAGTACAAATACAGTAAATAATAGGATTTTGTCAGATAAACATAAAACCTCAACTTCTTTTAAAATCTCTCTTTAATTGTGAGTTTTATACAGATTTTACTTTGGTATTATGGACATTTGTATGGACAATACGTTTGCCTATTTTACTCTTCTTTCTAGGCCAGCACAGTGACAAACTACTTATTTCTATTATGCATCATATACAACTTTTATTCATCAAGACATATACAGTACATGTATGTATATCTTTACACTTGATAAAAAAAACACTTGAGAATATGTGTTTGGAACAAAAAAATGCAGAGATATTTAATGTTTTCTACACAAAATGATCTAATATTAAAAAATTGAAGGAAATCTCTTAACATTTAGACTTAAGGTTGAGAAGTGTGAGGAAAAGTCAAAGTCTGCACCACAAGGATAACATAGCTGAAAGTGATTAACACCAGTTAAAATATAAGAAGTGAGTCTACCTTTTCCATAGGCTGTTCCATGTGTTCCACAGATTCTCCAGTCAAAATTCTGTCGGCAAATAGCATCAACATATGCTGTATCTGTACCGTGGAAAAGCAGTTTCTCATTGACGTTCTGCCTGGCATTATTTTTTTTCATTTGTTCTTTTTGCCTGGAACAAAAAAAATAATAATTAAGAAAATCAAACTATTTGCTAGATAAACAATGACATTTATTTAATCTAAATCTTGTTTTATGAAAATAGTTCTGTTCTAATTTACAGCCCTAACAGCTTTCCCAAGAAAGTTGTTGTATAAGGTGGCATTTCAGGTCAACACATTTAAATTCTAGTAACATTACTACTTCACCACTACTTTGTGTAATGGTATGTATGAATAAGCAAATATTAAAACACAATGATATATATATATACTGTGCTGAACTGATGTCTCACTAGTTTGTGCTACCCAATCCATATATTTTGTTTTCTCCAGGAACTAAAGTTACACAAAACCAATAGGAAGTAGACTTACTGCAGCATGTTACTCACTTTTTAATATAATTTAATATTTATATCTCAAGACAGATTGACAGAATAGTAAGCTTCCAATTAAAATGTTATTATATTAAAAAATAATTATTCAAATAGCTTGTGTTTTTGCATGGTTCATATAAGTACCTTGAGCCTTAAATACAGTTCTTTTTAACCATGGGTAAAATGTACATTATCTTACTATTCAAGACATAAATTTAAGGCTCGGTGTTATGTTCAAGTGTTCTTGGAGAAAATGTAATTTCCAGTTGTGAAAGAGAAGGTGTTGGATAATATAAGTGATCAGTGAGTACTACAATGCAAATCATGCTCATTTTGAAAAATTCAGACTGACTTGACTTTTGTCTCTAAACTTTGTCTCTAACTTACCTAAAACAAATTACACACCCAGTATCTAATTGTGGATTTCTATTAGATGAAAGCAAAAATCTCTAGCAAAGAAAATAAGACCATTAAAAACTGGAGATGTTAATGTGGATGGCTGACTAGAGTTCTGTGCAAAGGGTCTAGTCAGCCGTGTGTATTCAGCTGCATTTTATTACTCACTTATTGGACACAATACAAACTTTAAGTAATGAAATGTACCATTGAAAGACTTCCCATAAGGATTTGTTCTGGATTCTTTCAAGTCTGGAAATGGTGAATCCAATCATTGTCTTTTTAAAAAGGTTTTCTATCTTCTGGTACTCAGCTGTAGATTTCTGCAGGAGGATTTTCTGGAAAAAACAACATAAGATGTTGACTTGGAGAAGAAAATATGGGAACTAAATACTGCCTGTGTATTATATTAGATGCACTTCATGTTATGGAATTCTTTGCAATCTAACCCTTTAGGTTCCTGAGAGGCAGAAAAAGGTGAGGAACAACTAAAAATAAAAGACTTTTGTTTATCGGTTTATTTTGTAAAGCAAGGTAACTTATTTTCATATTTTAAGCAATTACTTAAAGTGAATATTCAGTCTACAAATTCAATAAATACAAAGTTAATACAAATGTTCTTAAACTACTTTTTACCTGTTAGCTAAACTTAAACTGTATTGTATAAATTGCATGATTTATTTATTAACCCATTAGTCACACTAGTGCTTCCTTTGAATGTTTTAACATGTTAGATATTGATTAAAACAATGAGAAACCTTATAAAAACCTGCTAATTGAAAGATAACATGATCAAAGTCAATGTTATTCAACTGTAAAACTCTAGATACATTCATAAACAAAGGCCCTATGTATTCTATTCTACAAAGGCATTTTGCTTAACAGTTACAAAGGCCATCAGTCTCATTATGTTAATTTTACTTTTATCAGAAGCTGGCAATTCATTAAAAATGGGGAAAGTTCTGACTGATGGAATGATAGCTCAAATGAGTGAAAAAACATGCAATGATGAAAATATTGAGTGTCCCTCAACAGCCAGAACATAAACACAATAGAGATGTAAAATTATACAGTGCCTTGTATCCGGTTTCAAGCAATGATGATTTATCCCAGTAAGAAGGGACAGCTTTGAAATCATGAGAAATGCCTTTGTTAGGTCCTTTTTTTCTGTAAAGTATAAAACAGAAAACAGTTATAAGGAAATTAATGTTTAATTACACAAAACACTCTTATAAGTAGGTCTAGATATATAATTATACAGATGATGGATTTGTAAAGCTGAAAAAATATTATCAATTTTATAAAACCAGTAAGGAAGAATTGTGTTTATTAAATGTAATGCTGAACACTCAAATTTGAGAAAAGAGTTCATATTGTTGTGTCCATGAAAGAGTATCAGTGAGTGGGTACTACTGTGCAAAGGTTAGTGTTCCAGCACTTTGGACCTTCTCTTTGTTAAACAGGTAACTACCAAGTATTTCAGCACTGAAGAAGTCAACTTTAAATTTAAGTGACTGTGACTGTGTTCTTATAGTTGAAGGAATATTTCTTTACTTTAAGGGCAAAATGAAAACTCACTCCCCTCTTTGTTATATTGTGATGCATTATTTGGTAAAGGAACATACCTTACTATTTTAGTGATTCTAATTGCAACCATGAAGAAACCATTGATACAGTTTGTACAGTATAGTACTTTTTTTTGTAAGAAACTCTGCTTTCATTCAAAATACTCCCCTGGGTTGTCAATGCTTTCTGCAATAATGTCATTTGTTTCAAAAGTAATGCTGGTTTAAGTGCTTCCTTAGAAAGTCTTCAGTTACACTCTGCAGGTGTTTTAAATCATAAATAACAATGTGGCTAGGTGATACATGTATAGTGCCACGTAAGTATCGACTTGTGAAATTTGATTCAGAATGTTGTCTCTCATATTAAGTTGCTTCTATTTGTGATGGAGATGGACTTCAGAGGACCTGTGGATCACAAGCTGAGAACTGCCGTCTTAAATCAAGTTTTGTGAGTGAACTCAAATGTAATCAATTAGATTCAACATCAGACCATTCAAGCACTTTTAGCTTAGCTTTTGCTACTAAATAAATTTTGATTACATTATCTTGTTGAGACAATTAAAAAATGTGGGAAATTGAATTAAAAAGTTCTTTACACAGTAACCCAGTACTACATAATGTGAGAGGGCAGCAGGTTAACACATGATGGGGGTTCTCATTTGAACCATATTCCCTAGGAAGCTGTAGTAAATGACCTGCTGACCTCCATCACCTATCTAGTTGCAGGAAGACTATTAGTTAGTTGGGTGACAATAAAAAACCAGGCAGTGGAGACATCAGAGCCTATTTTATGTGGTGCATTGGCTGGAGAGAGGGAAAAAAGCAAGTGGCCAGCCTATGCTGTCTAGCAAAAAAGCAGAGCCTCTTTTATGTTTTAGAAATTGTTTATGGTTTTACGTAGGATTTTCTGGATTTTTTAATTATTAAGAAGTTTAGCTGCCCAGTTGTTTAAAGAGAAGAATTACAGGCGTTTAATTAGAGCTAAAAAATGTATCTCTTACATAAAAGAGCACTGTTTTTATCTTGTGGCTGTGTATCCCATAACACCAAGATCTGCCTATTAAAATACACCTGCTATCACAACACTCCACTACATTTGCATACTACATCTAAAAGAACCCTGTTCAAATTGTGTTTTGGGGCAATATAGAAGTTAACATGTTAATTAGTACCTTACATTCTTTTTTGGTGTAATCAATAAACTGTAGATCAAGTTTGTGTTTAGTGGGCATTCTTGTCAAATTTAAATATTGAAAACTAAAAGCAAATAAAACATTAAATGAAGGCCCAGTAGTTTCACCATTCCTCCTTACCTTGTTCTGATAAGCTGTGCATCTGATGGCGACACAAACACTGGGCGCCTTCGAACCAGCCTTTTAGTTCCATATCGTTTATTTGTCTGAATCATGTCTGCAGAATAAGAATGATGATAATGAAAATATAACTTTATGTAAATATATAAATATAACTGAGAGGATAGTAGTCCCTATATCACGTTACAGAAGGGAATCTAGAGTGTTTGTATACAGGTAAATACAGTATACACATAAATACTGGTCTGAGTAGGGAGCTCTACAAGATCAAAGGAACAATCAGAATAATTAATTAATTCCATGTTGAAAAGACAGAAATGATGAACAATGTTTCTGCTGTGGGAGCTTCATCAGGTGTTTGGGAATATGAGGGAGAGCAGGCAATGCAAAGGGAAATGCAAATGCGGGGTGAACAAAAGAAAGAGAATGTGAGAAAGGGTACAGGAGACAAGAAAAGAGATGGAATATGAAATCTGCAAATAAATGGAGTGATTAAAAAAAAGTCTATCACTGAAATCTGGGGGAAGCTGAGGGGTGGTATCGGTATATTTTTATTGTTTTTAGTCAGATGCAAAAACTATTGCATTCCAGTATTAGATATTCACCATGACAGCAGTGCTATTTTTTTCGTTACCTTGAAAGCTGAGTTCATATGTCTGTCTGCCTGCTGTAAACTCAACAACTCCATTTTTATCCTCCAAGTACTTTTTCTCTAGGTCTTCACTTGTGATGGATGAGGCACCATGAATTCCATCCTGTCAATTTATACCAAAATATATACCTGTATTTTCAGGAAACTGACTTGCTAGCAGCCATACTTCTGTTAATGTTTAATGTATGTTTAACATTGTGAAAAAAACTAAACAATTTAACATACAATACCAGTTCACAAAATATAAAATACATAATTAAGGAACAACCAACATTTTTAACTAGTTACATGTTTTCATAAATGCTTTTTAGAACCAATTTTTGTTTATTTCTGTTGCAGCCATTTAGTTTTTATCTGCTTCCTAATCTTCATTCTGAATAGCTATTTTTTTTATTTTCCTGCTCATCTCTCACTGAAATCCCATAATGCTCAGCCAAGGGATGATAAGACCAGAAGTTTAGAATAACTAAATATGAATATCATATTGGATATATGATCAATTTTATTTTATTTCACCTTAGGTCAAATTATATTTTAGATTCCTTCTTTCTTTTTCCTGGAATAAGCTTACATGTATAGAACAGCGCTTATAATTCTGGGCAATCTGCATTGTTATAAACCTACTGATGATGCGTATTGAATCCAGTTTCTGCTCTCATCCTCCCAGTACCAGGCCCATTCTGTGGTAAGGACAAAGCTGGGCTGAGTGACAGATGAAACTGTGGAAAGACGCCTCACTTTAGCTGATCCTTTCGTCATTGTGTCAAAACACACACGGTCCAATCCTGAACTGAAATTGTAGCAAAGAAATACACAGCATACTCAATACATGGTTGAAAATAAATGTACATTTACATCCATTATGTTATGGAAATCTGGACACCCGAACCTGAAAATATTTTTTTTCAATAAAATTGTTACCATATACTGTATATAACAACCTGTTATTCTCAAACCACATACGTTTTATGAAAGTCAAAACAGAGAAAAACATGTATATTGGAGTAATTTGTGTCAGTGACAGAAAATAATGTGTTAAAGTACTGTATAAATGTTTTTGTAACATATAAATGCTTTTTCTTAATTTTTTAAAAATAAATTCAAAGCTTTGTGTTGTACAGCAAAATCTGACATTTGGATGTAATCACCAAGTTCATTACAAGTCTGTTAACAGATAAGTGACATACGGTGTGAGAGAGAAATGTATTTTTTTCACATACTGTAATCTAGGACTATATTTTTGAAAGCTACGGGGAAGAGTTTGGCTCTACAGCTAAAACATCTCAAATGTTTCCTGTACTGTAAGTCAGATAGAATATTTATAAACTGTATTACCAACACATAAAACAAAATACTGTATCTTGAACATAAAGATTTGATCATTTGATCTATGATTATTCCAAATAATATTTTTTATTTATACAATACCTGCATTTTTAGCATACCTGTATACTTTGAGAGGATCACAGAAATCCCTTTCAATTCCTTCATTGTCAGAAAGATGGGACCAGCCCACACCATCCCAAACTTCCCACTTATAGGGCATATTGAAATGGACTCTGTTACACTTGTCTACAAAGATTAAATAGAAAATGAGTAATTGTGCTTAATGTTCTACTGTAGCTTCTGCTATGAGAAGAAAATAAAATATCTGTTAATAAATGTAGTGTTTTCCTAATAAGATTTGTTAGAAATATCAGGAACACTTTTCCAGTTCAAACAACACTGTACTCAAGTAACCTAAACCTAACATTAATTACACTATAAATAATAAAAGTCAATAAGAATGGCCACTACTGGGAAAGAAATAAAGTATTCATAATTGGAAATGATTTATTTTCAATGCAGGAAACTATTACTGAAACAAAATAACAACAGAATCATTTAGAAAAGCCGATACTCCTATATAAGCTTTAATCTTTAACCTGTTATTATATTTACAACCCAACCACAATATGTCTGGGCAGGGGCAACACTGACCTGTTGTGACACCATACCTGTACACCTGAAACCTGATTCCTCAGTAACAACTGGTGCTCTGTTTGACTGGTGTTGTGTCTATTTCTGATTTATAGAAGTGCAATACGTGGAAGTGGAATGGGCAATTTATTAATTATTCACAACTGTGCAATAGTTGCAATAGTTACCTACTCTGTGCAATATGCTTGGGAGTGTGCAAAATCTATATTGTGTATTACATCTTCCTTGTGTTCTGTACATTCATACTTTGTGTGTGTGTGTGCTTTTTCTGCTTTGTTTGTAATTATTCCATTTTTTTTATTTGTTTATTTTATTACTACATTTGTACTGTACTGTGTTGATTGTGCCGGGCTGCTGTAACACTTGAATTTCTTGCATGGGATTAACAAAGTACCTACCTACCTTTAATAGACAGATGTAGAACAAAATCATCAACAATAACCTGTGCAAGAAAATTTAAATTCCTGTAACATCTAATGAGGTATAATTAAATCTGCATGTAGTTTTTCCTTAACTCACAATTGCTAGGGATACGTAGACCTCAGTTACCCTCAGCTTGCAGATATTATATGCATGAATTCTGGGCAACCAAGTTCACAGGTCATACCAAAATACAAGGATAGGCAAAACCCACAGAGATTAAAAAGACATTTCAAAACAGATTAGGTCAATGTTCAAGAATGGCAAACATATGGAAGATTATATTTAATGTAGATAATTGAATAGTATTTATGTCGACATATTGTTTATTCACTTTCACTACATTACAAAACATATGTTGCTCTGTCATGTGTCTGGACTAAATACATTCCAGCGTTTAAAGGAATGTCCTACATTGATAAAAGAATAAAACAAGTGAATCTATAGTATGTCTTGAGTGCGTATGAGTGGATAAGGCTCAAATATTGTAAATCCTCAAAGGCACTGACAAAGTCAACTCAAAGGACTTCAGAATCTTCAATGAAATGTGAAGCCGTGGACACGAGTGGAAATTATTGGGATGTGTACTTTAAATTGGTAGCAGGAGGTATTAACAGATGGCAATGTTTTATTCAAAGTGTTGCTAGAGTCCAGAACAAGCCCATGTTGTTGAAACTGACAGCTTCCTCCTTTCAAGAAGCAGGTGCAAGGGATTGCTTAGCAGCTTCTACCAACCATCTTGTCATTTCTAATCTAATGTACAATCCTTTCAATTCAGTCAAAAAAAAAGAAAGAGAGTCTATGGCCTGAGGAATGTATTCTGTGGAGAAGACTATACAAAGGACACCTAATTATTGCAGGATGGAGTATCAATGTGAAAGTGTATCAATGACAAGGGTCTAGGAATCTCATATATATTCTAATGTAATGCATTCATTTTTAGAAAGAAAAGTGAAAAAGATCGATATACATATGTTCTGGAAGGAAGCTTACCTCCATGCTTGCAGTCTTTCCAGACATAGTACATACAGATCTCTGTTTTATCTGTGAAAAAAAATAATTAATTGAAATGAAAATTCCTTTACCTACAAATCAATCTTACTACTGTAGGTGGATAAGTTGGTATGGATAGACATAAGCATTGGCAAACTACAGCATAATTAAATGCATTTTTAATTAGAGCACTGAGATATTCAAACTATTTTACATTTTTCTTTAAGCACATGTTTTATAACATTAAACTAAAATTAAAATTTACAATATATGGTGAATTACTTCAAAGAAGCATTTCCCCCTTTCATTCTTTTCTTCCAATCTGTGATACTCAAATCAGTACTTCAATACAGGTAATCTAGGGTTTCCTGAGCATCCTAGGATATGTTAAACCCTGCATATAGATTTAATCACAGTACACAAGGTATAGGTTAATTAAGAAATCATAATAATATTCAATTTAAATACTGAACTAAAAGCCACTTTATACATTTTAATTTTGTATACAGTGAAAGAACCATAATTTAAACACTACAGTATGTATACCACAGAATGACTAAATACAGAAACTAACGTAACATCAATGCAACTATGCAAGTACTGTATATCTCTCATTCAAGACTATTAGAGAACTGTTTCAGGAATAAAAAAAGGTAGCCTTCAGAGAATGAGTTATTTTTCACTATGTCAGCGTTAAATACCAGTATTACTCAGGACATGTTTTCTAACAGAATTAAAATATACAGTAGATTCACTCTGGACCTTTTTCAGACATCTTGCTGTTGTTGTCATACTTCATGCTGAGAATGTTTTGGTAGACTGAAAACACGGAGCTGATCAGCTCTTTGGGTAAGCCTCGCTCTTCCAGGGTTTTAAGTGGGTGAGCCACATCAAAATTGTGAAATCTGGTACAATTCAAACATGTTCCTCGGATATACTTCTCGCACACATGAAGTCTTGTGCAGCTTTCCTGTTCAGTACAATTACCATATGGCCCATTTCCTTTATTGTATGAATTGCACACCTGAAAAATAAACATCCGTGTTGTTACTATAATCAAATTATTTATACAGAAGAACCACTCCACAAGGGACTATTTTATGTTTCTCTATTTTTCTAACTCTATTAACGCTCTGTGGCTCCACCATTCACTGGCAAGCTTTAAGAATCAGTAAGACGTAATTAAAATCATGATAATATAACTCAAGGAAGCTCTAATAGGGTGAAAAGATACACAGTACATATTATAATGTGTTATTCTGTCTATACTAATGGGGTGCAGTCTACCAGGAAACCTACATGTGTTTTCATTTTATTAATTTGGGAACAGTCCCTTTGAGAAGGTAATTTTACCTCTTTGTTAAAATCAGAACCAAAAAAATTGGTTCCTCACATCATGTTAACATGTTTCTTCCTTTCTTAAAATCATTGTAATACTTAATCTCAAAATGATATCTTTATCATGGGTGATATAAACCTATGCTATTATGATATTTAGTATGATAAAATACCTAATGGTAATTTCTAATACTAAATACAATTACTTGTCTGGATTACAAAATGATTTAATTTATTTTAGCCACTTTCCAAATATTCATTCCATATAAATCTGTGCCTGCCATTTTCAGAGGCTACATTCCTGAATGGACCAAATGCATTACAGCTTGTGACCCTGTGAAACCGTGCAAATGAAACCAATCTAATTTATATAGCCATTTAGAAAAACATGCATTCTCAATAAAGAACAAAAACTGACAACAGCATAGCAAGAGTATGGATGTGTACACAGAATTAGACTGTAATAATAAAGAGATTTTCTTTTTTTAATGTATGCTTCATCGCTGAATGGAAGGTCTTGTTAAGGTCATGTTCTAACATATATTTGGTCCTTTCAGAAAGTGCAAATATCTATCAGCTCCAGATTACTGGTGCATATTAACATTTATAAATTGTATAAAATTCTCCCCTGAACAAGTATTAGTTTCATTGTAAATCATGCTTATTTTTCTTATGTTTTGTATGGTACCTTTACTGTCAACTTCTTTCTAGAAAATGTAAATTTATATATTTGTAAAACAGTGCTTTGAACCCTGAAATAGGCTTAGCCTCTAGTGATTTTGTTTTTTACATTTCTTCTATGTCATGCTTTCACCAAGTGATTTTACAATACGATGATTTATAAAGCACTACACAATTGTGATCACCTTGACATGACACTGTAAAATAAACAGGTTAAAAAATAAATCATACTGTCAACTCAAGTGATCAGCAGATGTTTTACAAAATATCGCATGTAATAAAAAAGTTTGTCAATTCATTTCCTGTGGTTTGTATTGCGTTCTCCTGATTTAGATCATCATACATATTAAGGAAGCACTGGCTTCTAGGAAGCTTTAATCTATTAATCAAGTAAAAACAAGTGATTTTGTCAGAATTTATTTACAGTATTAGAAGAAAAATACTTTACCGGAGGCAGAAGAGAATTATCATTTTGAAGCAGAAGTTGGCACAGTTCTCTCCTGTCTAGCTCATGCAGGTCATTTTGTTTCAAAACTTTGGCATTTTGTTCAGAGTTCATGTCATGACTGAAACGGCACTTTCTCCTGTAGTCATAACAGTTGAGGTAAGAAAATATATAAAAATATATTTAGAATTGTATTCACCTTTCCATCTACAAAGACATCTATGGAGCCACCAAGAATATTAATATACATTTTTACCATACCAGATCTCTCTGTTCAATAAGATATAATGTAGACATAAAGTAACAGTGGTTTGGATTTAAATACATAATTTTCATATGGAAAGAGGATTAAAAAGACTACTTTTTAAAAAGAATACGGCATCTACAGTACATACATAAAGATGTAATATGCTCACAGAATTCAGTGATATAAAACAGTTAAAGAGGACAGAAATCCAGGTGGATGCTGCACATCGGTGGTGTTTGAGGGGAGTCCCTATTACCTGTAAAGCACTTTAAGTGGATTGTCCAGAAAAGCGCGATATAAGTGTACAGTAAGCAATTATTATTATTATCGCTGGTATTCCCAATGATTTCTGGACAAATCTGACTTGCGTAGGCAACTATCGTACTGTATATGCTTTATTTAGTGTTAACAAAACCACAGGATATGTATACAAGCCTTTGAAAATAAATGACTTATTTCTTCCAGCTGGGCCTACAAAATGTAGGAAAGTTGGCCCTCCAGGAACAGGGCTGGGCTGTCACTGCCTTAAGATGAATACAAAAGAAACAGTTCCAGCAGTAAAACATTACAAATCTTAGCCCTAAAAAGTAATTAAAACATGTTATAGGGGTTAAAGAAAGACCCAGCCCCCCTAAAATGGGTTTCTTTTAGGAAAACTTCTGTTACAACACATTCTTACATCACACCAATATTTTCCTGGGACTTTGGAATGTACTGCCACCTTAAACATGAACAACATCTCTTGGAAGGAAAACACTAATGAAGCCAAATCAACACTCAATGAGAATTGAATGTAATAATATTAAACACATTCAAACTGTTGAATCACACTTGCTCAACATAAAAGGCACTAAACTGTGACTCATAGTGACATTTTCTCTATATTAATTCATAATCAAATTAAGGCTTTATTAAATCAAAACTTTCAGACTTACCCACCAATCCTAAATTTGAAACTCAGTGTTGTAATAGTGTTTATGTTTACTTTCTTCACCCAGTGACAACATAACATCAAATACCAGGTTTGTAGTATACCACAGGCAATTGGATTAATGGTAATTTAATATGAACTGAAATCTTATTAACAATTTAGTTTACATTGCCACTGAAAGGATCTCTCTAATGTGAACCATTGTTGTCTAAAGTACTCACATTAAAGAAAAAAGCACGAATGAATCTGTATGAAAAGGGTATGACACCTGTCAGTGTATTTCAACAGCAATAAAACTCAGCGAGTACTTGCCAGCAATTCTCAATCTAAACCTAATCAGAACACTTTTCTACGCTTATACTAGAAGGAAAAAAGTAATGAAGCGATGTCTATGATAGCAATAAAGCATTATCTTGCTCACATCTTGCTCTTGCTGTATACAATAATAAGACAAAGAATAATGGTAGAAAAATGTATATTGTTATGTGAATTTACTTAAATATAATCCAGGCATATATAACATATATGCCTAGCTAATAATACATAGCTAAATGTCATAAACCTAAAAGCCAAAAATGATGCTTAGAGAAATTTCAGGTGCTTAAATGCCAACTCTGTGTATGATATCTGAGTTAATATCAACACACAGTAGGAAAGAAGGCTGCAACACAATTAGAGGCCTTATAAAGGCTGTATGGAAAAGCAGGTGTGATTACCTGTTTAATAAGGGGGATAACAGTAGCCTTCAATGTTAGAAAACAAATACGAAGAAATCTTACCTTCCCTTGTTATATTTGCAGTCTCCATATAGAAAAAATTTGCACAGATGTAAATTGTTGCAGTCCTGATCACATATCCTGGCTCGGCAGAGCCTGACTTTTGTTTTAGCGATGATTTTCCTTTTTCCATCTGAAGTTACAATTAAAAAATTTGGATTATTTTCCAGTGTTTTTTGCAAGACCGTATCTGAAGATGAAAACCCAGACCCGATATTGAAAACCAGCTCGTTGTAATCCATAGCCCCATTATTGGAGCAAAGGATTTTTGTTATTGTAGAAGCAGCCATTTCACGCTGTCAAAAAGTAGAGTAAAAGAGCAGAAGGATATTCTGCCTTCTCGTTGATACACTTCGTTCCCTAATCAGTATGTTAATTCTGTCCACGGGGTTAACCTTAGCAAATATGGTAGGTCTACACTGTAAACAAGACGTTCTGCTCATGAAACGAAACCGAAACTTAACGACTTTGCGGAAATGCTAGAGGCAGCAAAGCAGATTCAGTGCAGGCACTGTCACATGAGCATACTGTACTTATTTGTATTTTTAACTGCATAAATTGCATCAAAACGTTCAAACATTTTTATGACACATTTTCTTTGGGCAGGAACGACTGGAATCAGGACTAAAAAAAATCGTTTTGAAACGTTTTACCCTTTTCTTTCAATTTGTAATAAAATGAAAATTTGTTTCGTATTGACTTTGTCATTAATTTAGAGTAATAATTTTAAAATAATTCCATAAATGTACCTACATTGGGGGAAGGGGGGGGGGGAGTTCAGTGACAGTTAATATTTTTTAACTTAAATTTGTACAGTATAAGGAGTACAAAACTCCTCTTATTAATAATGTACCACGTTAAAAGGTTTGCAGGTTTTTTAAGCTTTGAACACTACAGTCTACAAATTTAGACTACAAATTACACTCTGATTTTATTTGATTTTTATTTGTATTTCATTAAGAATTGTTTTCACTCACATTCCTTAAACACGTTCAACTGACAGGTAATTGCAGCTGAGCGATATATTTGTGTTTTTCACAATCAGAATGTCCACCTTGTCTGTCTCTGCAGGAGAGGAAAACTGATTTTAGAAAAAGAATGGAAGAAAAGATGCCTACAGAGAGAGTCTGTTTCATAGTCCCCCGGAGTGTTTGAAGCTTTCCTAGTTGCTCCTTACTTTCTGGATGTCAGAACTATGGTCTTCATTCATTAGGACTTGAAGCTTCATGTTGTCTGACTCACCAGAGAAAAGGCTAGCTGATGTGAACTTTGCAGTTAAATGAAGGAGTCTATTTCTATTTTTACCTTCCTCGCCTCCGTACAAGCTGCCGTTATTATTTTTTAACATTCTGGGGGATTTTTTCTTTTCTACTGAAGTACTTAACACACTAATAAATCACATGACATACCAGGCCCAGAGCATACACAACAGGGCCAATATCAGTGAGTGTGCAGGAGATGTGACTCCCTCATGCCAAGTCTTTATGGGTGGACCCTTTCGCAAAACAAACGGGTCAGATCTCTTGAACTCACTTCCCCCAGAAAGATGATCAATTTCCGCCTCCTCCTCCTCTAGTTAAATTCAATAGTTCAGCCAAATCCCAACTAGTGTGACATGGAGACAAAATGTTTGAAAGTTTATTTGGCATAACTGACCTGGCTGAGGAAAGAGCAGCCTGCCTGTGAGAAGGAGGCTGACAGGGTTGCTTCCTCTTCATGTGGAGGGTTGAAGATGGGGTGTATGAAAGAAATGCAAAGAGGTTGTTCAGCAGGCAAGATACAGTAGAGATATAGTATATACAGTGGTGTGAAAAAGTGTTTGCCCCCTTCCTGATTTCTTATTTTTTTGCGTGTTTGTCACACTGAAATGTTTCAGATCATCAAACAAATTGAAATATTAGACAAAGATAACACAAGTAAACACAAAATGCAGTTTTTAAATGAAGGTTTTTATTATTAAGGGAAAAAAAATCCATACCTACATGGCCCTGTGTGAAAAAGTGATTGCCCCCTAAACCTAATAACTGGTTGGGCCACCCTTAGCAGCAACAACTGCAATCAAGCGTTTGCGATAACTGGCAATGAGTCTTTTACAGGGCTGTGGAGGAATTTTGGCCCACTCATCTTTGCAGAATTGTTGTAATTCAGCCACATTGGAGGGTTTTCAAGCCTTAACCGCTTTTTTAAGGTCATGCCACAACATCTCAATCGGATTCAGGTCAGGACTTTGACTAGGCCACTCCAAAGTCTTCATTTTGTTTTTCTTAAGCCATTCAGAGGTGGACTTGCTGGTGTGTTTTGGATCATTGTCCTGATGCAGATCCCAAGTGCACTTCAGCTTGAGGTCACGAACAGATGGCCGGACATTCTCCCTCAAGATTTTTTGGTAGACAGCAGAATTCATGGTTCCATTTACCACAGCAAGTCTTCCAGGTCCTGAAGCAGCAAAACAGCCCCAGACCGTCACACTACCACCACCATATTTTACTGTTGGTATGATGTTCCTTTTCTGAAATGCTGTGTTACTTTTACGCCAGATGTAATGGGACACACACCTTCCAAAAATTTCAACTTTTGTCTCGTCAGTCCACAGAGTATTTTCCCAAAAGTCTTGGGGATCATCAAGATGTTTTCTGGCAAAACTGAGACGAGCCTTTATGTTCTTTTTGCTCAGCAGTGGTTTTGGTCTTGGAACTCTGCCATGCACGCCATTTTTGCCCAGTCTCTTTCTTAAGGTGGAGTCATGAACACTGACCTTAACTGAGGCAAGTGAAGCCTGCAGTTCTTTGGATGTTGTTGTAGGGTTTTTTGTGACCTCTTGGATGAGTCTTCGCTGCGCTCTTGGGGTAATTTTGGTCAGCTGGCCACTCCTGGGAAGGTTCACCACTGTTCCATGTTTTCGCCATTTGTGGATAATGGCTCTCACTGTGGTTCGCTGGAGTCCCCAAGCTTTAGAAATGGCTTTATAACCTTTTCCAGACTGATAAATCCCAATTACTCTGTTTCTCATTTGTTCCTGAATTTCTTTGGATCGCAGCATGATGTCTAGCTTTTGAGGATCTTTTGGTCTACTTCACTTTGTCAGGCAGGTCCTATTTAAGTGATTTCTTGATTGAGAACAGGTGTGGCAGTAATCAGGCCTGGGTGTGGCTAGAGAAATTGAACTCAGCTTTCCAAAGATGTGATAAACCACAGTTGATTTATGTTTTAACAGGGGGGGCAATCACTTTTTCACACAGGGCCATGTAGGTTTGGATTTTTTTGCCACTTAAAAATAAAAACCTTCATTTAAAAACTACATTTTGTGTTTACTTGTGTTATCTTTGTCTAATATTTCAATTTGATGATCTGAAACATTTCAGTGTGACAAACATGCAAAAAAATAAGAAATCAGGAAGGGGGCAAACACTTTTTCACACCACTGTATGCATAGGGGAGCAGAAGTACAGTAGGTGAGATTAGGAATTTTACCTCCCCCTGAACATATTTTACACGAAGGGGACATTGACAAGAGTGAAAAATATTGTCAACCGCCCCCGCCCTCCCCAAACCCCAAACCCCAAACCAAAAAAAAAAAAACTACCCTGAATATTAATTTGAATAACAACTTTGGTTGGTTTTGGTTTTATTGTAACAGTTTTAATAGGTGCAAAGCCTAATATATATCCAACTATGATAAAGCTCAGATACCAGAACAGAACTCAAACACTAAGACAAAGACCAGACTGATTATGAGTGCCAATTTAAACACCCTAAGCTCCACCCCAGCTACTCTTCATGGACAAGTACAATAAGCCTCAATTTAAACCAGTGCTGAGTCAATGTCACGAAAGTCCGACCGGACGAACCGTCGAATGGCAGGAGAGCCTATGCGTAGCGGCGAGACGGGGGTTAGCCCGAGCTCAGCTGTTCAGTAGAAGCCGTGTAGAAACCTATGCCCTCAGGCTAAGGACAAGAGTGACCTGGTGCTAGGCGGGTCTCAAGGCAACAGGACAACAATGCTGAGCGAGTAGCAGAGCAGAAGCAGGAAATAAATAGGCTACACAACAAGACACACCAGAAAGACAAGAATAATCACAGGGAACTAGAAACAGAAGGAACGTAGAGCGCACTCTAGGTGTAATGAACGTGACAGTCAAAGTCTATAATCAACACAAAACAGTGAAGTACAACACTGTGGATTTACAACAGGTAACACAAATAACAATCAATGCACAAAATAAAAATATTGATATTTACAAATATGATGAGAGTGGATATACTGTACAAACATTAAACGTTATATTTTTCCATACCTTCTAGAACAAGGACAAAGATAAAAAGCTAGGTTATAAATAAGTAAGAGTGACCCTATCAGAGGGTGTGTAACAACCCTTTGTCACAGCGTACTTAAACATTTTAATTGCCACGCAGCTTGGGTGGGGTCAGCAAAAGTTCCAATCTCAATAAGTATATATTTTTATTTATTTATTTTTAAACACAATTTATTTAAAGTCAAATGTCTTCCTCAATTAAGTTAGTTTTAAAAAAGCAACATTCACAACATAACATAATTCATAACAGAAAACTATTGAATCTATTTTGATGAGAAAACGGTTTTGTTGTAAATCTCAGTGTGTTTTTTTTCATGTGGAAATGTGTTTTTTTAGGTTCATGGACACATACTGTATGTAAGGGCAAATCTAGTATTTTAGCTCAAGCCTAATAAATATTTACAGTAAATGTAACTGATAAAATCAGTTTAATTTGTTTCGTTCCTAATATACTGATATGGATGGATGCAATTATTCACATCTACCTCAACCATAAAATTTAGGCTGAAGACTATAAAAAACAACACAAGCAAATTTTGACTAGCTTCTGCATTTTTCATTAAGGGTCTGTTGTACTTCCTGTTAAATGCAGTGTGTCTATGTTTTAACTGATAAACAGTTAAGTTTATTACAGTATTTTGTAATGCTGTTCATTAATGACATTGTGAAAAAATATGGAGATAGTACGATAAAAAATAAAAAGCCAAAAGTTCATAATAAAGGTACTTGAAAGTAAAGTTTATTTCTTCAGTGATGTCAGTCAAAATGGCATCATGAAAGCAAAAGGAGTTTCAGAAAGATTTTGCTTGCTTGACAAAAGTCCCTGACTATTGGTGAGTCATGCCCTGTTGCAGGATTTTATTTTGCAGCTCCTAATACTAACTTTCAGTAGTCAAGAGGAGAACTGCAGTCCCAGTTTCTCAGACTGGTTATTAAATCTCAGAAACAATAAACTGACAGTATAGAAAAAAATTATAACTGAAAAGAAAAGGCTATGATGTGATAAGTTGTTTCATTTTCAGACTGAATGCATCTTAAATCACTTTAGTTACCAACACATCCACAGTATTTAAAACATTGTAGTATTCATAAACATCTTAAATTATTTATTTCAAAGATAAAAATTTACTTTAAAAACTTGTATTTTGATATATACTCATTTATATCTTGGTCATAGTGCAAAATGTTTTGAATCAAGCAATCTGGAATCATGAGGTGCAGGATGGGACTATATCTTCTGGATGCCTAATGGATGACAGTCACCACCCACAGGGAACACACAAGCACACACGGACAATGAAGAGACACCAACTAAAATAGAAACATGTCTTTGGAAGGTGGGAGGAACCCAGTGAAGATTAAAAAACTCCATGCAGTCGTCATGAGGACATACAAATTTCACAGTCAAGAGCTGAAGAAGCAGCATTGCGTCTCCATGCCACACTAGAACTTTTCAACTGTATAAAATTACTGTGTTGCAATAAAACTAATTTTATTGTGCAACACTTACAGTATATCACCTTCACATTCCTCCCCACTGATCGCTGATGTGTGGTGAGCATTCTGGCGCACTATGGCTGCCGTCGCATCATCCAGGTGGATGCTGCACATTGGTGGTGGTGGAGGGGAGTCCCCATTGCCTGTAAAGCGCTTTGAGTGGAGTGTCTAGAAAAGCACTATATAAATGTAAGCAATTATTATTATTATTATTATTATTATTATTATTATTATTATTATTATTATTATTATTATTATTATTATTATTATTCACATGATTCAACATGCAACACAGAAGTTCATCAACTTGGGTTGAGCCCAGGCTTTTTCAAGACTGACTGGAAAGCAGCCCATAAAGGTAATGTTTGCTTTTCATGGAAATTTCTTTCAGGTGAAATGTAGTCATTGTAAGCGAATGAGTAGTTGTGAACCGTGTGCAGGTTGCTGAGAGAGTCCGATGGCTAAGAGTCTGAGAGGAGTGAGGCAGCAGAAAGCTGGTAGTTCCAGGCTAGAGGTCAGAGTCTGTTTAGACAAGGCGGTGAGGCAAACAATTCCAAAAAGGGGTGAGACAAAAGAGTAATCCAAAGGTCCAACGCTAGAAAGGTGTGTATTTCAGTAGCCAAAGGTTGGAGGACGTTGCAAGCTCAGGTGGCGGATACATTCCTAATACCGAGCGATGTTACCAGGTGAACTTAGGGTTTAAATAGTGAAGGAAGGGGTGCGTGAGGGAAATTGGATACTGAGGGGTTAATTAGGACCAGCTGCAGCAGTAAAAATCATGACCTTTTCACAATACGAGTACGAGTACTGTACTACACTGTGACAGACAAGATGACAAGCTGCCAGGGATAACAGTAAAGACAGGTCAAGAAATGTATGACTATGCAGACTACTACTGACTTTCAGTATAAAAAATCTGATAAAACTGCTACAGGAAACCCAAGACCCTGCCAGGCAAAAAAGTGTGGAAGTAGTCAGGGCTAAGCATACCTGCAATAATAAGAATTCCTTGTACTTATATAGCACTTTTCTCTCTCCTCCACCACCACCAATGTGCGGCCCCACCTGGATGATGTGATGGCAGCCATAGTGCACCAGAATGCTCACCACACACCAGCTATCAGTGGGGAAGAGAACAGAGTGATGAAGCCAATTCATAGGTGGAGAATATTAGGAGGCCATGATTGGTAAAGGCCAATGGGAAATTTGGCCAGGATGCCAGGGTAACACCCCTACTCTTTTTGAAAAAAGCACTTTTTAATAACCACAAAGAGACAGAACCTCGATTTTACATCTCATCTGAAGGATGATGCCTTTTTACAGTATAGTGTCCCCATCACTATACTGGGGCATTAGGACCCACACAGACTGCAGGGATACTCTCCCCTTGCTGGCTTCTCTAATACCTCTTCCAGCAGCAGCCTTAGTTTTCCCAAAAGGTCTTCCATCCAGGTACTTGCCAGGCTTCTGTGGGTTGTCAGTTGTGAGTTGAAGGGTGATATGGCTGCTGGACATATGCCTGCAAGACATGCAAAAATCTAAAGCCTGACTGATCATAGGTCATGATGGCAATAACGACACAACACATTTAGTGACTGAACAACTTCAAACAGGAACCATGAAAAGTTGATCCAAGATCCTAAAAATAGCCATGAAGTACTGAATATTTACTAGACACAGCAAGTGCAGACCTCACACTCCTAAGACTCAAACAAGAAAAGCTGGAAGGTTTCCAGCATCACTAGTATCTAAGGTATTAATTAGACACCAGCTTGGAAACAAAGTCTGAATAATAATAACTTTTATTTATAAAGCACTTTTCCAGACTCAAGGATGTTGTTCATAGTGATAAAGAATGTATCATAGTGATACAAAATGTACAATAAAATGTAAAGGAAAAAAAAGCAAGATCATACAGGCTTATATGGATGGAATGTAGGGCAAACAGATGTAGATCTTTGGTAAAAGGGAAAGATTTAAGTTTGGATTTCAAGAGAATCAAAGAATTTGACTCTTGTAGAGTCTGAGAAGTCTGGATGAGGGTAAAGGAAAGCTGAATGAAAAATTGATTAAAAGTGCATGGAATTCCTTTGTTCATTGAATAGAAGTAAGAGAAGAACAATACAGGTCTTTAAGGACAAAAACATGAAAACCACAGACTGCTGGGGCACAAAGAGTGTCCTCAACATTACCCCAAAGAGCCACTAATGTCCCATGGCAGAATTGCCTCGATATGCTGCAAGCCTAAGACAAGTCTCTGCATAGTGTGGCAGATATTGTTACAGTACCTTGATGGCTCTATGTCTGTCCACCTTTTCATGGCACTCTGAGATAGCTGCGTGTTAAACCTTCAGGTGAATGCCACCCTCTCATGTTTCAGAAGCTCCAGAGAAGGAGAAGCAATGATGACACAGAACAGATAATAAGGGTCAAAATTCTTAGAGAAAATCTGTCAGTTGAGTACTTTTGCCTAGATAAAGGCATGTGAGCACTCTGTTGTATGCTGTATGTGCAGCACTGCCTTCAACAGACCCTGGCCATTTAGATGCCACCATTAAGGCCCATAATTGACTTAGAAGATTATGAAACAGCAGGTGCTTCTAGATGCAACTGTTCAGCAGGCAGATCAGGAAAGGAAATGAAAGTTGCTACAGCTAGTACAGGACAACTGGCATTGCTTAGGTCTCCAGAGTTTCAACATGCCAGGCTGGAATAGTGGCAACAGGGTGAAAGCATACAATAATGGATGTGGCCAAGTGCATTCCCAGGCATCTGTCTTCAGCAGAATCCCACTGTGCCACTGGGAGAACCAAACCAGGAAGAGGCCTAACAGAAGAGGTCTGTTACATTACCACTGGGTGGAGACATGATAATTGAGATAGAAAATTAAATAGAATCACTAAATTATATACAGCAAAGACCTAAAGTGGACACCGAGGAGTACAGCAGGAAACAGAGAAAACTTGCACTCCTGGGGTCCATAAAGTTCCTGTACCTCAGAGGGAGGTACTGGTGTAGAACCAGTAGAACCAGTGCAAAATCAGCAAAACTCATGTCTCTCTGTAGAGGATCCACAAAATGGAATGGAATGAACAGCTCCAATGACAGACACTTGTATTAACAATGGTGCTACCCTCCTTTCACAGATCTGCTGTATGGGGAAGAAGGAGAATGGAATGGGTGTCTGACTGCCTGCACTGCCCTAGTCAGTGGAACCATTGTTGTGTACCCATTCTTGCACACAGTGTAGTACAAAAAAACAGAAAGTTGTTCTTAGACACTACAGTATGTTCATTCAAGACAAGAAGGAATCTTGAGTTCTGCTAAATTGTAGTAGTGATGGAATGGCCACTAGAGGGCATCCACACATAATCTTGGATTTATCAAGTAATCTCAAATACAACTGTATGATCAGTGCAGTGGAATGTCAGCAGGCACACAGGAAGACAGGAAATTGAAAAGGTTGAGCTCATATGAACTAATGAATTGCAGCTGAACAGGGAAGGCATCAAACACTTTACAAATTTAGAGTTCTGACATAGTAAATCTCAACACAGAGACTACAGCTCTCATGCAGTACTATATTGACACTTAATGAAATTAGGTATAACCCTCAATAAATACTGCTTGTTTACTAGTGCATAAATATATAGAGTGCAAAAAAGCTATCAGGCAAACAATAAATGGTAACCACAACAACATTGTAAATATTGTGAGAAGGTCCAATACTACTTGCATGTAGGGATCTTAATCATACTGATGTACTGGTTAAATACATAGTTGGTGGTAATGTTCTGGACTACAGGACATCCCCTGAAAGAAAGGTGTCAAAAACTCAAAGCAAAATGTGTCATACTGTTCTCAGTCAAACACTACTACTACTACTACTACTACTACTACTACTACTACTACTACTACTACTACTACTACTACTAATAATAATAATAATAATAATAATTATAATAATAATAATAATAATAATGATGATGATGATGATGATGATGATAATAATAATCCTTACACTTATATGGCTCTTTTCTGGACATTCTAGAAATGGAAAAGGACACTCAAAGCACTTTACAGGTACTGGGGATTCCCCTCCACCAATGTGTAGCGCCCACCTGGATGATGTGACTCTTTTTAAGAAGTGCCCTGGGATTTCTAATGACCACAGAAATTGGTTTGAGGTAGCCTCTTGCATAGTCAAGGCATTTTATGCACAGCTGGACACACTGGGCTATGCATGAGGTGTTACTATTCTGAGGATACATTGTTTGAAGGCTACAGGAACGGCTAAGACATTGGTGGTTGGGTATATTTAGATATTTAGACACCAATGGAACTGCTGCTTCTGAGGAAAGTATAATCAAAAGTGCTGTAAAATGTTTTGAAAAAAAGTTAGTTCAGTATAAGTACAGTTAATTTCATTAAGTAAAAATTTAATTCAGTACAGCTATCAATTCTATAAAACTACTTCTGTAAAAGTCCTGTTTTTAAAATATCTCCTTAATATCTTAATATCTATCTAATATCTTAAAAATACCGGTAAAATGTAACTAAATCTATAAATAGCATTTCTTAAATCAGCAATGTGCCTTTCAATAGTCTGGTCTTTGAAATGATTTTTGCTCAAATTGAATGTCCTGAAGAAGAAATGGCATGCTTCAAAAGACATCAACCATTTCCTTTCAATCTCTCTGAAAACACAACTGAAGACGTTTATGAGCTTGCTAGTATTACTCTGCTAATCACAAGTTTTATGAATCTGTATCTGATGGATTGTTCTGCCTGTTAGTTTTAATGAGACTCTCTATTAACTAAAAAAGCATGTTGTGTACTACTACAAGAAGGATTATTTTGAGATGATTATTCATATATTATTCAGATACCTTTTTGCAACAGTTAGACTAACATTTGGACTAAGATACATTACTTCATTGAACTCTATCAAAGAGTAGATGTTAGTCACAAAATGAAGCGTGTGCAGTATGCTTCTAAGTTTTTTAATGTTTCATCATTATCATACAAATTTTATGGAATTGTGTTAAGGTATTAAAACCTAAAAGTCCGCTTACCTTAAAGCCATAGTACCTTGAAACAAAATAATGTCACAGTTTAAAAAAAAACTCATAGAAGGAATTAAAACATTTTTAAAACTTTCTCAAAGTTTCTAAAATATAGTTTTTAAAACAACACTTCCTGAGTGCTTCCATGTCATCAGTACTTTTTTACATGGCACAAGGACACTTTCAACACACCATACTCTGCACACATTGTTACTAGAACTGGACCTATTTTTGTATAGTATCAGATATCTCAAGCCTACTTGGTAGGGTTTTGTCACTGACCAGACCTTTCTCTCAATTGCTTACTGTGCAAAATATGTAACAATAATCCTTGCTTTATATGGCTTGATGTTGTCATTAATCAAACCTCACTGTCAATGTCAGATGAGCGATTCTCAGTGCCTAATGGCAGTGAGAGTGATGTTTTGGATGAACTGAGACATTTCCCCTATGTACTGATCTCAGCCAACGTTATTAGCAGTCCTCCTTCAAATCCATTAAGGATCAAACATAAGTGAAAAAAGACACTTAGGCCAAAAGAAGGAAAAGAACATTGTAACAGAGGATAGAATACATATCTTTTTAGTACTACCAGATTTAAAACAGTACACCATTAGCAGATGCACAGTGTTCAAAAAAGAGAAAAATGGAATAGAATGAGGTGTAGCTTTATACTCTATTTGATGTATTCTTTAATAAAAATATGGTGTGCTTTGAAGTAGATTTTGAAATGGTATTAGTAAAGATAACAGTTTTCAGGAAAGTGGGCAATGAAGGAATGAGATAGACCTTGAGAGAAGTAGAATAAGAGAGGGTAGATACGGATTCAGTAAGAAATGGATGGCAACAGTTTAAAGAGATTCTCCTTGAGGCACAGAACATTTTTATCCCAAGAGTAATAAATGAAAGGCTAGAAAACAGTGGCCCAAATGATTTAATAAAAATAAAAAATGTAAAGAGGAACAAGACACTACAAAATGATTAAAAAGGAAGGGATTCAATTAAAGAAAATGAATATAATGGATTGCAAACACAGGTATACATAAGGATATTAGAAAGGGCAAGAGATGGAAATTAATAGCGAAATGTGACTGAAGTGTCATTTCAGGATAACAACAGCAAAAAAAAACATTTTATTTATGGGATTTTAAAGAAAAATTGTATTTGAATTAATAAGACAATAAAGGGAAATGTCTGATGTAATAAATTAAAATTGCACTCATATTTACGAAGGAGAAAATCAACTACTGTACATGTTTTGTGTTGAGGAAGGAACATTTCAAAATTAAATATTAGCAGACACAAAAGTGTTACAGATCCTAGAAGCACTTATATAAATCTAAATAAAATACATATTTATCTCAGTTGCATATTTCCCATTTCTGTTTTTTTAATAACTACAGTAAGGTTAACATACTGTAAATATGGACTGCCAGACAGTTTTTTATGCTTCTCCTGTAATACCACAAATCAGCCCTGAGTGTCACTCTTCTCCAGGTACATGTAATCAACATTTTCCTAAGTAAATATTTTACTACCATTGTACTAATATTACTTATTTAGTGATCTCCACAGCAGGAAAGTAAAAACTGACATTTACTGTATGTTTTACCATCAAGCAAATTGCATTTGTGATCATGAGATCATTATTAAATCCGGGTACAATGCAGTTAATTTCATTCATACATTTCATGATGTGAGACCAAAACATACTTTGTATTCAACCCATTGATTTCAAGTAGCTATAAGTACAGGGACACATTCATTTTAATCATTCTAACTTTCAGAGTGGAAAAGGCAATATCTGGTTGCACATCCCTTCAAGGAAATAACTGCATGATGCCTGTGACCCTTTAAACTCACAAAACTATCATTTTATCATCATATATCTTTACCGTAGCCACTTGTCTATTCTTGGAGTCTTCTAAATTCATTTTTTTCTTCAGCATGTAAAATGCATTCTCAGTTAGATTTAAATGTTGGAGATTGACTTAGTTAGTCCACTTTATTTCACTTTCCACATTCGTTTGGGTAAGTGTAATTCTTCTGAATAAGTATGAAAATATTTTTCTACTTAAGCAAACAAGATATTTTTATAAACTTTAAAATAAATGCTGCTTAATACAACAAGTAGTTTTAAAAACAAACCCACAAGTAAAGTTTTTTCCTTACCTTATTTTCTAGCTTTTTTCAAATTTAAAACCATAGACCCTCTTCTATCAAATTTAATTCCCAAATATTTCTAAAATTACTCAAATCACTAACAGATTCACTCTCACTTTTTCCATACATTTTCACTATTCATGCTAGACCCTGATACAGCCCCCAAATCTTTTACTACCCCCAAAGCCCTCTTAATGGGCACAGTGTCATAGCAAAGAAGGGCAGCACTGTTCATATACAAAACACATGCGACTTCCAATCCTCCACTCTCCAAAATTAAGAAGCCCTTAATCGCAACATTTCGTCTTATGGCCTGTGCAAGAGGTTTAATGCCAGACACAAAAAAATAATTAGGGGACAATGATAATTCCTGACTGACCCCACACTCTACTTTTAATGATCTAGTTAAATTACATTCATCATAAATTTTCTTTCCATCCCATTATACAATAATCTTACCCTATTTAAAAATATTTGAAATTCCATTTTACCCCAAACAGCAAACATATTCATGTGAGAGTCTGTCATACACCTTCTCTAAATCCAGATTTAAAAGAGGAATATTCCTATCTTTTTTTGAAAAGCCTATCACATCTCTTAGCAGGATCAGACTATTAATTAACCTGTGTCCTGGCACAGGAGGGTGTTTGATCTATATGCCTGACATTGTCTAAAACATTCTTCATAGTGCTAAAATTTTACTACATAATCATTAATTCAAAATTCAAAAGTCAAAAGACTTATAGACCTCTAATTTCTAAGATCAGTTTTATGATTTGTCTTAAAAAAAAGCACTACCACCCCCTGCCTCATACTTTCTGACTCTATATCTTTCCTCTCAGTAAAATCCTCTATCAAGGTAGACCCTGTTTATATAATTCAAGTGAAATCCCATCACTTCCAGGTGTTTTCCGCAGCTAAAGCCTCTTTCAAAGTCAATTCCTCAACTAAATCAAACTCTGTTACCCCCCACCAATAATAATTTAAACTTTTCATTAATCTTTTTTGTCATATAAAATCCCAACACATTCTTCTACAGTTTTAATGATACCTTCCGAAGAGAACATCTTACCACTTCCATCCTTTTTTAGTTCTGAAATAATTCCCCCTTTTCTTACTATATTTTGAAAAAATACTCTGGAATATTTTGTATTCACCTCTTTCTATAATTTTCATTTGACAATACACGTGTTGAACATTACACATGTATTTTGCTCTTCATGTAATTTGCTTAACTCTTTTTTCATTTAATCAATTTTCATCTTAAAGATCCACTATCATTCTTTCAATCAACTAAAAATCCTCCATTCTTTTGCTTTTTTTATCTCCTTGTCTAAAAAACAATTGCAACTCCACTCCCATCACTCTCTAGGAGTAAAAAAAAAATTCCAATCCTCAAAATTTTCTAAACACTCTACATTTACATGATCTTTAACAGATTAATTATATTTCAATAGTCTTTTACCAATTTTCACCTCCCAGATTTCCCTGATTCACTTTTAAAATAGATCTCAAAATCTTGTGGTCTGAAAAGAAAACTGGAGATGCAGAATGTGATATACACCCAAATTCTTTAACAAAAAAGGAAATACAGTATATCCTGGACGCATCCACTTAAACCCTCTTTCCTTAGGTCTTAACAGTCAAAAAGTCTAAAATCACCCGGATAGCTTCTCAGTAAAACTGAAGATTTATCTCACATATGCTGATAGGTGAACTATTTCCTTTCTGAATCCTCTCCAACACCACAGCTGCTGTTTCATTATGCAATTTAACAATTACTGCCCCGAAGGTGTTATCAAAGAGAATAAAACCAAATAAAACCTATCTAAAATTCTATTTGGCATTTTCTCCTGAAAAGCCTTTAAACACTTCTCTGTTAATCCTTCAGACTTAGTGCCAACATCCTATTCTTTCCAAATTGGCAATGGAATCAAACAATTAACATCAGCACCCTTTACTCCCAATTGCTTCTGCAAAATGTTCCAGGAAACTTTTTGTCTACTCAGTCTCTCAAGTTCTGTGATTCATTCCCTTAATTACAAAGTGCACACAATTGTGCCTTTGGAGGCTGAAACTTGTTGCCATTATAGTTTATATAACTAACTCAAACACAAAAAAAGAAAACTTCCCTGAAGGGCTGTACTAGAAAGACCCCCCCCCCCCCTCCCAGAATAAGTAACAAGTCTCTAACATATTAAAAAATAAACACAATAAAATCCTAAACAAAAAAAAATCACTCCAGCCTTCAAACTCTCCATCTCAAAATAAAGTACTGATTCAAGTGCTAACCAAGCTTTTACTCAGCAGTGTCCCACCAACCACTGAAATCAAAGCAAGACTTCAGCACCATCTCAACAAAAGACTTTAATAACTAGTCTATTAAAAAAGCAGAACAGATATCCTTTATTATAAGACTGTAGACAGCCGATGTTGACTCCTCTTATAATTTCATGCAAAATGTGAAAAGCTACCGTAATTAGCTCTCGCTTTGTCTGTGAAGTGTCCCTTAGCTGCCCACCAGTGGTATAAACCAGTATCGACATTCTAGATCCAGCCGCTCCAGTACAATATTCTATGGTTCTGATTGAAGTTTTTTTTCCAGCTTCATATTTGCCTGTTTTTCTTTAAAAGAAAGTTCTTTGTTTTTTATTTTGACATTCAAATACACACTCCAAACATTGTCAAGAAAAGTTTTAACAGGATGTTTGCAGCTCTTTCATGAGTGTCTACCTGGGCAAAAGAGATTCATGTTATATAATTCTCCCAATACTTTTGCTCTTTCACAATATAGAGGTTCAGCCCCATCATTGCATTGAGCACATTGCTCCAAGAGGGTAATACTGAAATGATTTAAAGATAAAATGCATAGGGTTTGTCCTTAACAATCTATTTAATGTAAAACTATGTAGGTATATATGTGAACTGATTATTAGAATTTTTAATTAGCCTTGACTGCCCCTAAAGGAATTTTTTTTGCACACCAGGAGCTCATAAACACATGATATATACAACAATAATTTATCAACAGTACATTAGCATCATACAAAACAAGATTCAACAACACCGCTCAATGAGAACTGTTTCACAAGAGCCTAAAAACAATAATAATAAGATTCCTACCTGCAAACATTTTTTTATTGTTCATCATTTTAATTCATTTAGGTATAAAGGAAGTACAGTAAATGCCCTCTTAGGCTTTATACAGTCTACCCCAGAGGGTAGGAGAGTATATTCTAAAAAGAGTGGAGGAGAGGGGTTATCTAAGATTTTATGTGCAAGATTAATTATATGTCTCTTTATTAGACATGTTATTAGTCCAAGGATGCACCGGTAATCTTGCCACCAGTCTTGATCACTTTGTTCAACTCATTTTGTGTTCAGC
Organism: Lepisosteus platostomus; assembly: GCF_059453375.1. Lineage (NCBI taxonomy): Eukaryota > Metazoa > Chordata > Actinopteri > Semionotiformes > Lepisosteidae > Lepisosteus > Lepisosteus platostomus. The sequence continues at coordinate 32,535,813 of NC_142619.1, forward strand.
TCTGAATACAAAAGGTCTGAATAACAGTCTTATTAAATATTGTCAACATTGTGCTTTCTACATTAAAACTTCTTAAATTCCTTAAAGATACAACCTTAGTTGCACCTTCAAATACCTTGCCTGTGTCTTGGCAGTTTTGGTCAATTTACAGTACTATTGCCATTAAAAATGTTACCATTGTTTATAGGAGTAGAACATCTCTTCCTAAAATCAATTATCATTTTCTTTATTTTATTTGCATTTAAAAACTGTGAATCCTGACACCAATTAGAAAATGTATCTCCTGTCTGATTGTTTTTAATCATTCAAAAGTCCAATAAAGGCAACATAATCTGCAAAAGTAATAACTGAACAGTTGTCATAGTGGCTTACACAATCATTACTGTATAATATGAAGTGTAAGGGGATACTTATAGTGCTGGTGCTGAAAGTGAGAGACTTCAGCTCACTCATTCTCACATACAGTACAGTACTGTAGCTGATCAGTGAGAAAACTGCACAGTGTATCCACTGAGTAAGTGTATGGTATGCTCCCGAATCCAGAGATTATAGTAAGCAGTTTTTTTGTAGGATACTGACACGAGCAATATCATATACCCTTGTTGTAAACCAATACAGAACCGAGGTACTCACAGAGGTGGAAAGGATTCTCCTTTCACTCTCCACTTGCTGTGGACATTGTGTTCTGAATTAGATTTTTTTTGTTGAAAAAACACTTGATTCATACAATTTAGCAGGATCTCACACAACCATTGCTTGAAAGAAACCAAGGTACAAGATTGCAACATGGCAGAAAAGTTTGTTTTTTAGCCTTTCACTACAGAACATTTTGTTAAGTACATAGATGTATCGGATGGGGCTGTTCTGGGCTGATTTCAGAGTAGCAGTACTAATTTTTGTGGTCTTCTATTATCATTGCACAAATGTAACATTATATCCCTTAGTTTGAATTCTCTGCTTTTTCTAGATTTGTTAGAAATTATGTGCCTAGTAATTTGAATCTCACATTTCTACAGTATCTAGAATACGTACAGTAAATGAAGTACAAGCCTAAACACTGATACCTTAATCATAGGTAACTTCTTTAAACTCAGCAGTTCCCATTTTATGTTGTAATTCACCCAGGAACAGGGTGCCACAGCATGGATCTTCCATTTGTGGGTCTCAGGAAAACAAACAGAGCCCTTTATTTAAAGTGAGGGAAAAATAAAACAAAATCTAAGCTCTCTGAGAGCTCTAGTTAAACGTCTTCTTCTCATACAGTACATACCACCTCTATTAATGGTCTGGTAGCAAAGAAGCTTACTATATACAAAAAACAATAAACACTTTTGTAAAAAACAAAAATCACATCAATCTTAATGTCCATATCCATCTGTTGTTTGCCTCCTTGCTCCCTTCTCCCTCTGATGCAGCACATTCTCAGAGGCTCTGCTCTCCTCCTTGAGAGAAAGATCAATGGCCCACTGGAAGCCTCTGCTTCCTGGCTTTTAATATCAGTCAGGTGACAGAGAATGGCAGGTAATTGCCTACAGCTTCTAAGGAATGTGCTCCAGAGAAGAACTGCCATCTTGTTTCCATTTATCACCCTTTAACAGTATTAAAAATGTATGCTTTTGCTGTCTGCATGAAAGAATTGGCATTTGTCTGTATTAAAAGTCATCTGCCAGGTGTTTCCTAGTCTTGAATTCTACCTAAATTGTTTTAGCTTTCCTTTGCGGTTTCTTCACTGTTTACTAATCCACCCTGTTTGGGATTCATCTTGAAACTTCACTACATTTACTTTACAGAACCCAGATTATGGACATAAATAAGGAGTTGATAAAGAGTAAATATTTTATGAGAAGGTTTTATCTAAAGCCTTCTTTAATCCTATATAAAACTATGCTTTGTGTCACCCTTACTGTTGTTGTTTGTTCAGAAAACTCTAAAAGGTTTAAAAAACAAGACCTACCTTGCCTAAATCAATGCTGACTCTGTCCTCTTGGATCCATTTTCTATCTATATAGATAACTTTCTAGTTTAGTTCTAATTATCATTGCCATACGTGTACATGTAATGGAAGTAAAACAAATGATACTTTCTATAATTATTTTGTCACATTACATAGGCAATTTTCCAGTCCAATAGTACCCCTGTCTTGAGCATCTCTTGGAAGGTTTTTCTTACTGGCTGACAAACAATATCTCTTGTGTCCTGAAGTACTTTTGGTAAAATGTAACAAAGCCCTGGAGATTGTTCTATTTATCTTAAGTGTTTGTAGTGTCTAAAATATGTATGTCTCTTCCATGTTAATACTACTTAATATAGAACTTTGTCTTCCCTCAGACTGAAGCATGTACTTAGTAAAAACAAGAGTAAAATATTCATTTAATACATCAGCCTTTTCTCTTTCTCTTTTCTCTTTTCTCTAGAAGCTTCCTATTATCATCCCAGGTAAGATTTAGTAGATGCTTTATTGTAATTATACTACTTTTATACTGAAAAGGCCTTTTTATTTGTTTTAGCATACAATCCAGTATTTATTTCTATCTCACTTTTGGTCTCTCTAATATCCCTTTTTTGCCTGTGCTTGCAATTCATTATATTCCTTTTCCTTTTGTTGTCAATGATAATTTTATCATTTTTCCCTGTGTAATGAGTGAAGCTCTATCCCTTATGAGGCTCAGTCAAACAGAAAATGAGAGCCATTGATATAACAGTGACCCCAACGTGTAGGATCGTTTTATCTGACTATGTTAATTAGCAATTCAAAGGTGCTAGGAACCATTTCCTTGCAACAGATTCTTTGTATCTCACAGAACCACCAGTGCACCCACAGACAAGCACAAGACAGTTTTCCTACATAATTGCCCTTTTAATTGCTCTAGCAATTACAATCCACTATCTATACCCATAAAAGACATAAAAAGTATCCATAAGGGACACAAAAATAAGAAATTAACAAATGAAACTCATGGCCCAAAGTTACCAAAAACAAAAGTCCCAAGACAGAAAAAAGTCCACAATAGCACTCTTGTGATTAAGCTTTATCAGGTATCCTGGGGTGCCTTGTTCTACCAAAGTGAAGAAAAAGGACAAAACTCTGCTTACTCCCTCAATGGGCAATAGCGCTCTCTGCAGACCCGACAATCCTAAATAAGGTGATCCAGAAAGCTCTCCATACCCGGTACAACAAATACAGGTAAGGGGGAGGAAAATGATACCTGAGCCTTCCTTTGCTATTCTCTGTAGAGTCCCCCTCTGGTCTCAGTCCTTTTGTCCAGCGATGCACTTTGTGTCCCAAATCCTTGTCCTGGGTTTCAATCAGAGGCTTCCACTGGCTCAGACATACATAGCACTGCTGGCTAGGCACCAGCAAACTTCAAAACGCCCCCCAAAAAATGGATACATGAATTTTACACTACTGTATGTTTTAATGGATTAACATCACTTTTTATATCAAATCTCTTGCACCCTGAGCCACATTACACTTTTTTTTGTACAGATTATTATATATTAATTGTTTCAAAATTGTTAGCTTTTTTATTTTCAGCAAATTCAAATCTACCAATTAATCCAGTATTTACCTTTACTAATTCAGTTTGTACAGAATAAAATTGATATTAACTTAAGAAGAACATAAATGAGAAATGGAAGTGCAGAAGGATTGTGTTCTAATTTGTGTTCTGATCATCCCAGAGAGGCATGCTTTTGGTTTTTTAATTTAGCCAGACATTGTAAATTATTGATTACTTTTTGATATTCTCCATATATATGAAGGTAAGTCTAGAGATGACATTTAAGAATGCAGAGAGATTCTGGGCTAAAAAATGTTCTTTATCTTCTCATATAGTGTTAAGTAAATACAGAGTTCTGAGACTCATTCCAGTAATTATTCATTTCCTTTATTAATAAAAGATCTATAGAATACTGGTCAGAAAGGGCAGATGGAAAGTTGTTGCAACTTCTCATAGAAGAGAGAAGAGTAAAGGGCACCTTAAAGAACCAAAAAAACAGGCCATCTTAAAGGAGAAAGAATAGAGATTAGGGTGATTAGGGTAAATATTAGTGGTAGGTAAATGCTGTAACATTTTGGTGTGCTGAAGTTTGTTGACAAGGCAGGACTCAGAGACCAATCAACATTCTTGAATCTTGTCCTAATAATTTAATTTAGTGAAGTAATGACAAGAACTTTTCACATCCTGCAGAATTGAAGTTATGACAGACTTGCTGTCTGCGTGGGAAGATGACAAGGTTACTTTGGCTGTCCTTAGATCTGGAGGAGGAGGTGAGAGTGAGAAAGAACAGGAGAAGATGTGTGAGGCAAGACTGAGGGTGCAGTGGCAAGAGAAGTTGCATTGCAGGGAGGTGTGGGAGGGGGAATTGGTGCACTCCTCATATCTGTCCAACCCTTGATATTAGGATATTGAGATTTGGAAGCAGAGAGTGGCATGGCTGTGAACCTGGTCAGTTTCAGACAAGGCAATGGGACTGACTATGGTGGGATCCACAGGAAGACTCCAATGATCAACTGGAGACAGAATTTTATTCTGGATGATGTAGTTGGCTCTTGCAGGAACTACGAAAAGCCTGGCATGGTATCTTGGAGGGTGTCCCAAGGGGCTGGTGGCTCTGTGATCAGAGGGAGATGACTGGAAAGAGAGTCATGAGGCAAGTGAAAGAGTTGGCTGATGGTGGGGTTTGCAGGGCTGTCTGGAAGTTGAGCCACAGGCAGAGTGACTGCAGTCAGAAAGCCATTCTGCAGTTATATCAATGGGCTCAAGTAAAGGGAGGGCTAAAGTCAGATGCTTAGAAACCCAAGGCTGGGATGCAGCTGTCTTGATGACCCACAGTTGGACTGAGAAGATCATGAAGAAAACTGGGAAATTACAATGTCAAATGATGAATCAAATTTGAGGTGATGACTCAAGATGAAGTGATTGGGCTGTCTGGGTAGGTGATTTCAAAGAATTAACTTCCTTGAAAAGGTCAACTGACTCCAGCTGGAGTTTCATGTTTCTTGCAAAGCATGAAGAAGAAGTAACGAAATTGAAGACAAAGTGTATGAAATTGTCTAAGAAAAAAATAAGCTTGTAACTAGCAGGCAGTGTAACTGCATTAGAATAAAAAGTGTCAAATACTGGGGAAGGTGTGCCATAAGCCTGATACTTCTGCTTGGTTGAGTGTGTGAGGATAACCAAGCAGACTACACAATGAACAGGGCAAACACACATATAAGGGACACCTTACTGATGCCAATCAACTTATATGCAACTTTGGACTGTAGGAGGAAAAACCCACATAGCCACAGGGTATAAAATACCTATCTACACTGAAGATCGGTTCATCCCAGGCCAGAACCAAGCATTGCAAGGCAACAATACTAAATACCACAGTTTAAGGAACAACTGGGAAAGGGTTTATACTGCCAATACCCCACATGTTAGTGTAGGAGGCGGTTGTTCATTTCCCAGTGCTCCAAATCCACAAGTGAACGGCTAGGGATGTGGGCAGTAACAACCCTTTGCAAATGAGAGGTGATCCCTGTGGATTGTGTGGTGCAGCCAGGGGCAGTTAACTTGATGTACAGTACCAGTCTCTGAGCCTGAGATACCCTGAGCAAAGTGCACAGAGATCCTCATTTAGGTTATCACTCAGATAAGTGGAAAAAAATGGAAGCTTCCCTGGTAGAACACTGGCCGCCTTTAGTCCTAGATTCTCCCCAATGGAGGTAAGTACACTGTGCCAAATCTTAAGTACAGTTTTGGGCTTGTCTGTCTTAGTCTGGGCAGTGACTTGTCAGTGTGGACAATCCTGAATCATTGATCCTATTGTAAGCCACTTAATATGGCATATTAAAAGCTGTAGTCATTCTGCTAATGTTATTTTTTCCTTGAATCTTTGGTGCTGTAAAAAAATTGGCTTGCGTGCTGACTGTCTTTCTTTCTAGATATGTCCTGGGTATGCCCTGTCCCTCGCAGAAATGATTTTCTTGTTTCTTTTTACTTTTCACCAGATTTTTGAAGCACAACTTTTAATTTGTTTCATTAATAAGTGGAATTCAATCATGCCGATAGCAATCCTCACTACTCGATCATGCCTTTTCCTGAAAGGTTATTGATGTGGATTGTGTGTGACATGCCTCTCACTGCAAAATGTTTTCTTGCAAATTTAAGTTTTAATTATGCCGATAGCAATCCTCACTACTCGATCATGCCTTTTCCTGAAAGGTTATTGATGTGGATTTGATGCAGCTATTCTTGGCAATTTTAACTCAACTAAAGTCAACTCGCTAGCAAACAGTGCTTTTATTAAATCACATAATTTAAGTCCTGTACTTTATTATCTGAAGCACCAATACTTCAAAAACTGTCATCAAACCCATTGATTCTATATTTAAAAAGTAAATAACACTGTAGATGTTACAGGGCTTAGCGGCACCAGGCATGTTTCAGAATAAGGTTACCCCCTTGAGACCTAGACAGTGCAGGATGCAGAATGAGGGAGACCTGGTCTTGCGGGATAGTGGAGTTTGCCACTGTCTGGGGAGTGGGATTCTGTGTGCTCTGAACCCATGAGTGTCTGAGATTCAGTTCCACCTGGTGCACAATATAGCTGTACACATTTTACATGTACCCACTGAACCACTGATGTAAAATGCAGACTGTTGTATTTCCATTGAGCATCCCTGCTTATTGTGTGATGTGTTTCAATCAAGGTGAATACATATTTTCATAACTGTTGACTGTATGTGTTTACTATACCTTTAAAATTATATTTAATTTAAGGACCATGTGCACCAGTAATTAGCAGTGAGTCAAATTATGTTAGTATGCACAGTGCCTACAAAGGTATTTGCAATGTATTTATTTATCACTCATTCAAATTAGAAAACTAAGAGACAGAAGTAAATAGATCATTAATATGAAAGAAAATGGCAAAGAATTTAAACCTTTTGCTGTGACAAATCTAAATAAATTTAGGTGCACAAAATAACCTAAATAAGTCATACAATTAGTCGAATCACCTTTGTCAGTATGAAGTAATAGTGGTTCACTTGATTTCAGAATAGATATACTTATGTTATGACCCCAAGTGTCTAGGGGTAAAGGGGTGTAACATTTAGGATAATTTTTGGATGCAGGTGGGTTCTGGTGAGGGTCTTGGGAAGTGTGATAACAAGGGTTGGTGCAAAAAGTGATCATTTTAAGGTGAAAAAGTGACTGGTATGAAATTAGACACAATAACACACAGGGTAAGGGAACTAGAGTGGTGCCAAAGAAAAGAAAATAACAAACAAAATTGAGCTGGCTAAGAAAGTGAGGGAAAGCTGACCTAACTACAAAAGAAAACCCGAAACACTCAGTCTTCGGCGTCTTCAAACACCCTAGCTAACCTCCACTGACTACCCAAAACCATACAAGACAAAAGGCACTCTAGACAAAATTGGCTTGTCTAGGTCCTAAACTTGTGTTACTAGTACAAAAATCAACTACGTGTGTGCAAAATGTACCCAACATAAGTGAACTACGAATACAAACAAGAGTAGACAAGTAACAGGGTAAGTAACCGAAGTCAAACGAAAGGCCTCTTCCTTTTGAAAGCCTCCATGTTTTATACTGAATAAGATGAGTTGTGATTGGTCGAGAAGCTAATTGAAGATGATGTCTTACGGAAACAGTAGTGTAATGATGGACCAATGGGGGAGGGAGAACAATCAAAGTCAGAAGTGTGGAACATAGCAACAAAAACACACATAGACCACACACTGGGACGTAACAACTTATCATTGTAAAGTACTGTACCTCACTCCAGTACTGAATTTCAAGCAAAGATTCAACCATGAAGACAAGGGAGCTTTCAAAACAACTTGAAAATGTTTTATAAAGGCATAGATTAGAAGAAGAGTATAAAAAACATTTCAAAGACCCTTAATATCTCTTTGATTATGGTGACATTGATCATTAAGAAGTGGATAGCTCCCAACACTGTCTAGATCAGGCTGTCCCTACAAACTGAGCAGACGGTAAAGAAGGAAACTGATTAGGTATGCAACCATGAGGCCAAAGACGGATGTTGAATTGGATGAGATGGGAGAAAATGTGTCAATAAAAGCTGGTCACTCTATAAAGCTGGTCTGTATGGCAAAATGCAAAACTCATCTCAAATTCCAAATTGTGTTTGCAACGAAGCATTTAAGTGATAGTGCAAACATGTGGCAAATGACAAAATTGGAACTTTTTGCTCTAAATGCAAAGTGTTACATCTGACACCCAAGAAAGTGCATCTGTCACAAATTCAGCTCTCTTTGCCACTGCCAGGATTAAATCCTGGTCACTCATAAGCTTCAACCAATGCTCTGTAGACAGCAGACAAGTCCACATTGCCAAAAGGCTGGGTACACAACAGGAGAATTATATACTATACCAGTTATGAATACATCTCTATCCTGCTCCTGCCAGGATTCAATCCTAGCAGCTAGCCTACTCAGACTCATACTCCACCAGTCAATAGTCAGCACAGAATTTCCCCAAACCACTAGACCAGGTCTACTACTGCAGCATAGATTTACATGGGCAACATTTAGAAAGGTAGTGATGTCACTCACTAATTGAGGCCTGATATAAATCACAAACTTGTGGCTGTAATTGCTGACAAAGGTGCTCTTACCAAACATTGAGCTCACAGGTCTGAATACTTATGCAATCAGTATATTTGAGTTTGTTTTCTTTTTAGGTATTTACTGTAACATATCTTACCTTTAGAAGACTTCAGTTTGAGCATTCAGGTCCATCTATCCATTTTCTAATCCACTAGAGGGTCGCGGGGAATACCGGAGCCTAACTCTGCAAGCAATGGGGTACACCCTGGATGGGACTGCAGTCCATTGCAATCCATCGCAGGGCACACACACACAGAGACACACACCAGGGTCAATTTTACAGAAGCCGATCAACCAGCCAGTATTAACTAATGTATGTACAGAGCACCTGGAGGAAAACCATGTGAACATGGGGAAAACAATGGCAAGCCTGATACATTTCTTACTTTTTAAAAAATAATGTATTTGTATTTGGTTTTTATTGGAATGGTTTGCTTAAAATCATATAATAAATGATGATATGGAAAATATGAAGACATTCACATTGTTGATATGGTTTTGAGTGCATTATCAAAATGTAAGACAGTAATATGGAAATGAGCTGGACAAATAAAAAGAACAGGTGGACCAAGGAAATGTTGAACTGGATCCTAAGGGTCCAAACACATCCAAGCAATAGACTTCCTGTAAAAGAGCCAGATACGTCAGCAAGTTCACAATAGCAAGCAGGATGGAACTATTAAAGTCACACATTTGTGGATGTCTTGAAGAGGAATCCATCTGTGGATCCATAAAGGCTGAGGATGATTTTGATATCCAAACAAAGAAATGCAGAAAGAAGAAAAAATGTGTTTCAGTTGTAAAGTGTTCTTCAGGTGTGTGTTGCTCCACAGAAAACTTCTGAAACATAATAACATTATTGTAGAAAAAATATTTAACAAGTACTACTGCTCACATAGTGTATGGTATAATATTTAATAAAATTTAACATCAAAATTGTATAATTAACTTATACATTTTAATAACTTTGACCAGGTAAATGTAATGTTTCTGTACATGTACTGCAGGAAGTGTAGGGCAAGTGTAATATAATTATTATAATGTAGTCACACCTACTGTAATTTTTGAAAATATTAAAATGATTGCGTCTGGGTTTAATATACACATTTGCACACGTTTAAAACTGAAGACAATATGATGCAATTCTTTATTGTTTCGGAGGGTAATCTACAAATGCCAAAATATTATTTTAATCTCTCAGAAATTAATGTGGGAGAACATTCATACTTGAAATCGGCTTTGCTTGATAAAAGGAAGGGTCGTTTTAACTGATTACTACCCTTAACTGTGAAAAGTAAACGACACGAAAAAGTCTGATAGACTGATTGGACACTGTAGGCCTATTCAGCAAATAAACATGGGGAAAATGGAAGTGTGAATGACGTTTAACACTTCCATTTTATTGTCGAACTGGATAGCTTTCCCCCTGTAGAAATGCTCTCATTTGAAATCTAGTGTCGGTTAAAATGCTTTAGTTCCTCATTTCCTTAAGCATGCCTGTAACTTGATCGGCAATTTCCTGGGTTGAGTTCCCCTTTAAGGGGGCAGCGCTCAGTGCTGGGAATTCACGTCATTTCAGCACTTAAACACCCAGATCAATGAGCAAAGCGTTGTTTGCCTTTCAGTTTCAGTCTTCCAGGAAGAAAGTAACCAGTAGATCAACAAAATGTAGTAAAAAAACAAAAGAGGGAAACAAAGTAAATGTATTTATTTTTTAATTGCTACGCAAGTTAAAGAAAAACAAAATAAATAAACTTGTGTGCTTTTCTCTGTTGGAATCCACTACAAGTAGACGGATGTGGATGATTTTCTGGTTTATTTCAAGGAAAAAAAGGGGAAAGGAAAGTGGAAAAAAGGAGAACTTCCTGAATTGTGTAAGACATGTCTGAAGCTTCGTTGCAGCTTACAATTAAGGTATTTACGGATTCTTTAAACATGCTTAACTTTTGAAATGTGGACACCGGGTAAGATGCACTTTACAGCAACAAATCGCTGATAAAAGAAGCGTTTGTTATCATCTGTTGCAGGAGGAGCTTTTTTTTCACCATACTGTACACGGCGCTTGGTAAGTGTGCCATGCTGGGTAACTGATTCAGCTATGCATCTGAAGTGTGTGAGTGCGCGCATTCACGTTGTATTGTTCCATAGACTTCACAGTATAATTCTACCGTATAGGAAAGCTAAAATCCGATCCACTGTTGAACGTAGATACAACGTTAAAGCACCCTTTCAAGTTTAAATTCTGTTTAGCTACTGTATTCTCAGAAAAATGAGAAAACCACTGGATTATTATTTTCAAGAATATTTGAATATTTGTTTCCCCATACAAATGCAGATCAGGCGTACTGCTCTACTTTGGGAATTGTGATATCATTATTTAAAAGACAAAGTTTAATATTTGTCTTTTGACCTGCATCTTGTTTTGATATCGTCACAGACTTTCTGTATTCGAAGGATATATAAAAATACATGCTCTCGGTAACATCCTAAAACTAAGGAATAATTTCAGATTAATTTTTCACTTTTTAGACTGATATGCAGACGTTAAACAGAAATTTGAATGCCTTAAAAGTTCTGCGGGAGAGAAAAGCTGCTTATGTTTTGTTGCTTTAAACAAAATGGTTGACATTTAGTGTTCGACAGTTAACCAGCTTTGTAATATATATATATATTTTAATTTACTACGCTCACTGCACTCAGAGTTACTAATTTATGAGATCACTAGCTGACCAGTGAACACGTTACTCAACTTCACGGCAGGCAGGATTTGAGAAGGGGGGAACTTCCTGAGCTTTGCTGGGGGGTGGAGCGTGATGGACATTTTTCTGAAGGATTGAATGGATAGTAGCAATGGTTCTAGGTTGATTTCTGAATATTGAATCGAATTACAATTTTAAACGCTGGCATGAGAAATGATTAAACATTTAAATTCTCGATCATTCCTGATCTGGAGGTGTAAACTGTAGTTCAAAATCAAAACTTGCGGTCTTAAGTACAATTTTGGGGACCAGATGGGGCAGTAGGGGGTGATTTTTTACTTTACATTAGTTTCTAATGTATGGGTAAAATAAGAAATTGCATATCTATAAATAGTGTGTAGAAGCTGTCCTGCCTGAAAGTATTGTCCTTTATGGTATTCAAACATGGTGTTTGGGTGTGCAAATCTGATTAACTGAGTGGCCTTTTGTCATTCTTGAAGATGTAGTGATCACCCTCAGTGTGAAGTATTCAAAAGGTCGTTTCACAAGTGCTAGTTGATTATAACGTTAAGATGTTGAAGAACATGAAGTAAACTTTTCCACTGTTGTAGATGAAAATATTTTTTTTGTACAATAATACACTAAGGATGTTGTGTCTTACTATAGCACATAAAAACAAATTACTTAAAAAATGAAAAACAAAACTCTCATTTCAAGTTACAATTCCATTTTACCAAGATGCAAAGGCATTATTTTGTTGTAAAACACAAGATCTGAAAACAGTTTTACTTTTAAAGTAGTTCATGCTGACAAGTTATCTTTGTTTCTGGGATGTGTCCATGATTCCCTGGTTTTGGTTTGTACAGTAACACCAATGATATCTGTCTAGGTGATCCCTTTCTTTCTAAATTTCAGTTGATCTGATTAAAGTAAGTGATTAAGTTGTTTGTACTTTTGGTGAAGTAATACTTAATCAAAGTGTACTGCAGGAGTTGTGTGTCAATTCATAACCACATAGTTGACCATCAAATATGTTGTTAATTCTCAAATATTTTTTTAATTTTAAGTTTTCCTCTGTTTTTGGAAGAGACCTTGTCTATATCTATTTTTTTTTCCAACTTGTCTGCTTCATCTGTTTACTTACCTGACAGCCTGTCTGTTTAAAATTTATGATGTCCTCCTGGAATAAACAAGAAAGTGGATTATCTGTCAGAAGCAAAGTAACAATTAGTTGTTATTCCCAAAATTCTTGACTAGTTGCATGGATTGCACATGGCTGCAAACCTATGAATCATTTAGCAATATGCCACTTTTCCCCTGGGGAGTTATCTTGGCAAAACCTACCTCTGTCTCCACAAATTGTCCAGCTTCATCAAGTAGAGTTTAAGGGACAGCAGGAAAAAGTTTTCTGAGGGAGGGGCTATCGAACTTATACCCTTTTCCTTATGTGCAAGTAAGCAAGCTTTCAGTGAACAAGGGAACATTTGGCCCATCTTGCTCCTTTTATTATTGTTTATTATTTCAAAATATTGTTTAGCCTTTTCTTGAAGAATCACATGGAATCAACTTAAACAACATAACAGGAAAGTGTGCACTTGGTTCCCACAAACCTATATATAAAGAAATGTTACCTACCTTTAGTCTCTAATTCACTCTATGTTTCCCCGATCTGCTTGGGTGCTCATTGCACTGTTGCTCCTCAGGGTTGACTTTGTTTATACCTGTCAGGACTCTGTGCTGCCTTCATTATTCAAGACAAAATATTGAGCTTCTAAACAGTGATTATTGAGCTGTCTGTCTAAGACTTTCTGTGAACCTATCTGCCTTCTTTTAGAAGATCATGAACCACTACACAAGCACCACACCTTGACAATTCTTATTTTTTTCTTCTGCAGGAGGCAGGGACTACTAGTAGTTGTGTTATAAAGAGGCAAGGTGCCTTCCTTTCTCTTAACACATGAATGCAGAATCCTTGCGCCAATGAGGACAGTTTTAAACTGTGTTAAAGAATTTCGATCTTTGTTGTAGAAAAAGAGAGGACGAAAATGAAGTTAAACATATTAACCTTTGTGAGAAATGGAAACTGTGCATATTAGTCTTGGGTGACAACATGTTCAAAGAGATATTCCAACAAAACCTTTCCATGGTAATAACTACTTCTGCAGCTGACGTAGAAAGTGGTTTGGTATTGTTTCAAACATTACAAATAATACAATCTTGTTTTTTTTTATATGTCAACATGAAAACACATATTGTGATTCTGCGACCTTTAACCTTACCCAGGTTGGATTACATAACCTTGGATTTTTATAAGCACTTCATGTACCAATAATAAAAATAAACTTATATCCTAGAACTGGAACACATTCAGAATGTTATCAGGAAAATCACAATATTTCTGAAGCAGGTGCATTGACATTTTACTTACAGACAAGATTTAGGTAAATTCATTATGCTAATTAGCATTTGTATTAAATGTGGTCTTATGTGAAAGTGACCCAATAGTATTATGTTGCTAACTTTGGAAGCAATACTGGCTGTACATTTTTTAGAGTGTGGTGCATACTTTGAGCCAAGTTGCAGATGCTGTCTTATTGGATTTTATCACATTCCTCTTGTACAGACTGGACAATCAAAAGACCAGAGACTTTTTACTAGTGTCCGAAGCCTAGATTTAATTAACCTTTATTGCCCTTAAGTTATTTTCTCTTGCACATGAAGAGCTCATAAACATAACATTGTCGTATAACACATACGACAATAATACAATACAACAACAGCACAGTACCTCGATACAAAACAACATTTAACAACATTGCTCTGTCAGAAGTCAATCCAGTCTCATAAGCTTAAAAATAGATTTACCTGCTAAAGTGTCTAAAACAACAACAACAACAACAACAACATTCCTACCAGCAAATTATTTTTTTCAGTGTTCAACAACTGAATGCTTTAAGATTTAAAGGGAATAAGTGCTCACTTAGCCTTTATACAGTGGATCTGGTATCTCTTCCTAGAGGGTATGAATGTACAGTATATTCTAAAAAGAATGGATGAGAGGGGTCATCTAAAATTGTATGTACAAGATTAAATATGTTTCTCCATTAGACATTATTGAGTCCAAGGATATGTCAGTAAATTTTTGTTCTCCCAGGACATGGCATCTCCCCAGCTCTGAATAAAAAGGTTAGAATGCCCTGAATAAAACATATAAAAAGTCAACATTTTTCTTGCTACATTAAAACTTCTTAACTTTCATAAACAAAAATTGGGGAACATGATGGTGTTGATCACTTCCATTAGCTCACTCATGCATACTGTCACTTATCTTTGATATGGATTTATCTTCCTATATATGTATTGGATATGTGTATTAATACATAGATATTCCCTTGTTTACATACAAAGTCTAACAACATCAATGTCTGAAATCAGTTACTGGTAAGAAAACTGTATTTTTACTTGGTAAGTGTATGATATACTCCCATATCCGAAAGCTTCTCTACCAACGTTTGCATCCAAAGTGTTAAATACTGACAAAAAGTATGTACACATACTGTCACATACATACTGAGGTTCTAAATACTTGCAGACTTGATTTGACAAGATGACAGCTCCTCATTTTACCCTGTATGCAGACTGATAGGAGTCCTTTAGTGCACTGGTTGCACTGAAATTCATTTAATATACTGTACCCTCCAAAAGTATTGGGACAAAACCCCATGTCATTTTCCTATTGTGCGCACAAGAGATTAAAGTTCACATGAAACAAATTATTCTGAATTGGAGTTAAAAAGGTCACTTTTTATTTTTAGAAAATATGTTGCAAACCCACTTAATCATTTTTCAACCAAAGCATATGTTGTATGCAGTCCGTCAAATTTAGGTGACCAAAAGTGCTGGGACACTGAACTTAAAGCAAATTGAAGGAGCGAAAAAGTCAGTGTTTTGTTGAAAATCCCTTGCTTCCAATAACTGCATCATGCCTCTGTCCAATTGACATCACCAGATTTTTTGTTTCTTCACTTGAGATGCTTTGCCAGGCTTTAATTGCAGCATCTTTAACTTGTTGCTTGTTGGTTGAGCTTTCTGCCTTCAGTCTCCTTTTGGGGAAAAAATGAAATATATGCTCAATTGGATTCAGATGTGGTGATTGACTTGGCCAATCCAAAATGTTGCTCTTTTTCTGTCTGATGAACTCTTGTTTTAAGGTGCGTTATGTTTCGGTTCTTTGTCCTGTTTGTATAATGAACTGCCACCCAATAAGTCTGGTGCCATTTATTTCTTACATTTGCAGACAGTATCTGTTTGTATATCTCTGAATACATTTTTCTGCTCCCATCTTCAGTAAAGTCACCAATAAAGACCATTAAGACTGTTTCAGAGGTAGCCATACTGTACATGCCCAAGCCATGATACTCCCTCCACCATGTTTTGCTGAAGAAGTGGTAAGCTTATGGTCATCGTCTGTTCCTGTTTTACTCCTTACTTTAGCCTATTTATCATTTTGAAAGTTGTTTATTTTGGTCTCATCTTTCCATAAAACCTTGTTCTAGAGCTCCTATGGCTCATCTCGGTATATTTTTACACCTTGCAGTACAGCCTCTGGTTTCTTGGTGAAGTCTTCTGCAGATTGTGGTACTTGAGATTTGCACCCCCACACTCTGGAGATTTTTTTTTCTGATTTCACTAACAGTAATTGTGGGATTTTTCTTAACACCTAGAAATATTTTTCTGTTGTCCATTGCATTTGTCTTTTTTGGATGCTCTGTTCTCAGCCTATATTTGACGACTCCTGTTGTTTCATTTTTCTTAAGAACATTCCAGATTGCTGTTTTTGCAATGCCAAGAATCTTACCAATTTTTCTGATGATCTGATTTCTCATATTTTCAAAATGGCCTTCTTTTCTGTCATAGATAGTTCTCTGGTCTTCATGTTGGTTTTTGCTGACTAATTCAAGTGAAACACTTCTCGACCAAGCCTATACCTTCAGTGCTCTTTTATGTGTGTGAAAGGTTTGTAATTTGTAACACCTGGGCAATCAAACACCTTTAAACCCGTTTTTCTCAGTACCTATGATCATCTAAAATGTGGGGGATTGAACAAAAAAGTACTGTTGTTGTATAACAGTAAATATTTATGCATAAAAATACCCATAGGTAAAAGGGGGTATTCTCTGCTTTTGTCTCTTCTTCATCTTGTGATTTGAAATCCAAATTTTCTGAACTATAATATTTTTGGAGGGCACTGTAATTCGTTCTGAATATTTCGTTGGACTGAAGTTAGTGCTACTGGACAGAAATCTTTTAATTCAACAAATTTTCAGGTTTTGTTTTTTTTAGGTATAGGTATGTTCTCCACAAACTCGGACACATTTGCAGTTCCAAGTGACTTCTGAAAAAGTTTACAGAATACAGGATTAAGCTGTTTCTGACATTTCTGCAAAGTTTTACCTTTTAGTTTGTCAGGACTCATTGATTTTTTCAGTATTAGTATGCAAAAACTCCAATGTCCATTTAATGTAGTAAAGGGAAATGCACCAGTGTGCTCAATTACATTGTTAAAAAACATCTTTTTAGTGAGCAGTATGACAGAATGCACTATCCTGCTGGAATGCTGTCACATCAGGATGAGCCTACATGAAGGGCAGCAAGTGAGGTTTGAGGACTTGATCAGTATAGCCCCAGTGCAGTCAGATTGAAATCAGTTATTATAAGTGGAGATCTTCAGCAACTAGACACTCCTGCGAAGACCACCACATAAGAAGTAGCACATTGCTCTGCATGTCTGTGCCACACTTAGTGGCATCCAATATGGTGGTCTACACAATACCTTGATTAACTGTAAGGAGGACTTGACTCCATTGCTGGTGAGTCCATCTGTGGTGTTGCTCCACCATACTGATAGCATGAAGGCCTCTTAATTTGACTTACTGATTTTGAGTAATTTGAGCTAGATCTTTTCTTTCATCTGGGTCATCTGTGTTAGTTCCTTGATTGTTTGATAGTCTTCTCCATGTTTGTTGGATTGAACTCAAAATCTGCTTTTTCCTAATATGATCAAATGTATGTGAAATTACCGGAAAATAAAATCATATTGTACTTCTAATTCAATATTTTTTGATAATCATGAGATTAATATTAAAACAGAAAGACAACTTGGTTGACTGTAATATAAGTTTTTGTGGAATTGTACCAGGTTTAAGAACACAACTTTGTTTGTTTTTTGTTTTTCACTTTTAGTGACTACATTTCAATATGTCTGTTTATATAATTTACCTGTGCTGTACTTCAGTCACATATTAAAAGGTTGACTTAGTTGATTCACATGAATCTGTTTCAGATGAACCTGGTCAAAAGAGCATATGCTTGATTCTAAATAAGTGTTAAGTTATATACTTGTCTTGGTTAGATTGTTTTACCTGAGTGAGGTTAAACAACTAATAAATGGAAAAACCTTTTCTTACAATTTACTTATGTAATTATAAAATTATACAATATCCCTCTTTGTACGTTTTAAAGCGGCAACTGCTTTGTTGGTAGCAGACTAAGCAATAGCCATGAAATTATTGGCGAGGGGTAGAGTGTGGGTCACCTTTGTTGAATTGTAACTCATGAAAAGAATGCCTTTCATGTCTAAAGTATGCACTGTAAATGTTTTTCTCCAGAGAAAATATGCATGAGTTTCTAGAATCAAAGTAAATGAAGTGAACTTTTGAATGATTGCTTTGATATGGATTGACCTTCCATTATATGTATTGGATATGTGTATTTACTTATACATACTCACAATGTATAATGTATACACACAATGTCTGTCATCAGAATCTGTCTTGAAGAGATGAACCTGTTCACTAAAGGGTTTGAAAGCTCTGTTTCAAGGAATGGTATATTTTACTTAACATACATGTACGCCCATACCGATTTTTTTTTTCATACAAATTCATGAGGAAATGAGGAGCCATTTCCCCATATCCTCTGTGTTGAATATAAGACGGAATCTTATTTAGAATTTTTTCACCCTAAATTGCGGCTAATATCCTCGGATAACTGGCAGAGGTCAACTCAGTGTGTGAAATCACTGGGAGCTGCTTGTTGCAGCTGGTGAAATGAATAGATTGAATTTTAATTGGGAGCCCCTGGCTATAGGATTCATCCTGCACACCAAGTGTCTCTCTTACTGGATGAAGAGTCAGTTTGCAGCTCTTCTGATAGCCATTTAACTAATTAATTTTAACTTTAACTTTAACTAAAAAAATTTAATCTTTTTGAGATTTTTGAGAAATCAAGGCAGCAGCATTATATGGATTGATTGACACTTTATTTGAATGTATCTCATGTTTAACCTGTTTTTGTTAGTAGATGTGGTACTGTAAAAAGGATTCTAGACCTTCTTATTATAATTATTCTTCAGTTTAGTTATTTTACATTTTCCTGTATAGTAAACTAGGCAATTCAGGACCATGGATAGGTACTGATGGCAATTATTTTTGAATTCCACTCTAATCAAAGCACAAAGCACACAGTACAGGCATATTATTTAGATTGATTAAAAAGTCACCAGTGTTTTCTTTGTTTTAATATAAAGTTCAGTTTTTCTGAACATTAGAATTTCCTATATATTCTATTCTCAAACAAACCCAAAAACAACAAAAATAAAAAACAGAAATAGAGCCATAAATAATAGAATCATATATTAATATAAAATAATAGATATTTGCAGATTGTTATTGCTAGTTTGGGATTAAATTGTACATCCTAAACCACTAATGCATGGTTATTGTAACTAACAGTAATAAAGTATATAACAGGTTACGTGCAACACACTAGTACTGCCTTAACTGTTGGTTTTGTTGTATTAGGTTTAGTACTTTATCCAAAAGTTTGCAAATGCACTGCCACACTATAATCCTCCAGAGCATTTTACTTTATTTTACTTCTGCATAGTGTTATTCAGAACATAGTTACATTTTTACATTTTGAGTTGAGGTTAAGATTATATTCAGTTTTCAGTTTTCTTTATCAAAGTCCTGGTCATAGGAGAAGTCAACCAATTTGCTGTCTATTAGAAAGTTTAGGTATAAAGAAAAAATGTATATACTTGCACCTTGCACTTGTACTTTTGTTCTATGTGAATAATCCATCTTGTTGTTTGGAAACATGCATTTGCTTTAAATCATTTTATGAATAATAATTAAAAAAAGGCCATCATCATCCTTAATCTTTATTTATAGAGCAAGATTCATGTTAAAGAGTAAAACAAAATGAAGTAAGCAATTAAGTAATTAGATTTTAGAAAAAAACAGTTGTAAGAAGATACAATCCAGAAATACATTGTGAAAGTTCCTTATTTATTTATTTTTTCAATAAAGTTATAATGAAGGAAGCTCCAAATCTTTGGACTGTTGAACCTAATAGACTGGTCACCAAATTATTTGTGTTCAGATGACTAATAAGTCCTACCCAAAGGGCCTCAGAGTGTCAGAGGGCACATATAGAACCAGCATCTCCCACAAGTAGGATAGGGCTAAATTCTGAAGTCATTTGTAGAAGAATGTTTCTGAAAATCTGCCTGGGAGTGGATTGCAGGCCCATGTAGAGGAGTGGAGTAATATGATCACTCTTTATAGAGCAGATGAAAAGCCTGGTGCATACATTTTGAACTCACTACAGCTTAGAAGGGGTTTCTGCTGGAGTGTGGTATAGAGAATTCCAATAAAAAGTCTAGAACTCTGGCAACATGGTGCTGAGGCAATTAATACTGATGGTTCACAGCTCCTTGGTTTGATTCTGGACTAGAGCATCTTCATTATGGTCTTTGCATGACTCACCACATTCATTAGGGTTTTCCCCAGGTACTTGGGCTTCCTCCCACCTTTTAACTGTATGCTGACAATTATCTCTGAATTTTCTCACTGTGTGTGTCCTAAAATAGAGTGGTGCCCCATCCAGGATCTAGTTCCACTTTACACCCTTTATGTCTAGGATCGGCTCTGGGTTGTTGCAACTCTCACCAGGGATATGCATGTGTTTGGTAATGGTTGGATGGAAGTCTAGAAATGACTTGTGTAAATACAATTCTAGAGGGTTTTACTTGGAAGACCGAAATGGAGATGCACAACAATACAAAGATGGGAACAAAACCCTACAGTGACCATATCCATATTCAATTGTCTCTTTTTTCTGAATATAATTTGTGTTCGTTTAAATTGGCAAGTATCCTTGGAAACATAATAGATATTACTTGCTTAAGAAATGTATATGTTAAGTAAAAAAATAATATTCTAACCATTCCTTTACTAAAACATTTACGTGTAATGACGGGGATTGGGGCTTACCTTTATGTTTTATTATTTAAAAACTGTTTGGTGGCACAGTGGAAAGTCTTGCAGTGTTGCGGCTCTGGGTTCAATTCCAGACCTGGGGTGCTATCAACAATGAGTTTGTATGTTTTCCCTGTTTTCTCCGGGTATTCCAGTTTCCTCCCACAGTCCAAAAGTCATACTGGCAGGTTAATTAGCTTCTGGGAAAATTGGCCCTGATATTAGTGTGTGCTTGTCTGTGTCCGGTTGAGCCCTATGATGGACATCTGTCCAGGGTGAGTCCCGCCTTGCACCCGTTACTTGCCGTGATAGACTGGCTTCCCCACAAACCCCAATAAAGCAGTTAGAAAATGAATGGATGGAAAAAAAACATTATGTATATCTTTCTTTGTTGTTGTTATGGACATATTAACTGTATATCTTGCATTACCATTGACTACATGGAGGATAAATTAATATTAATTTATATTTTCTTTCGGGACTTTAAATTGCATTAATGTGAAATATAGCAACATGATTCACTGAGTATGAAATTGAATTTCTTGTTGCCTCTCTAAGATGTTTCAATTTGGGGAAATTTTTTGAAGTGTTCCTTGTGATATCATTCAGATAAAATGAAATAGACTGTACTTTGTGGTTTTGAAGACATAAAAAACATCTAAACTGTTTTCACTCTGTTACTTGTTTTTCTAGTTTCTATGTTGTTGCCTTTGTGATCTCTGACAGAATGGGTTTGGTGATCAGCTAGGAAACTTGAAGGCGTGTCTTTTTCAAAACTAACCATTTTTATGACTAAGAGCAGAATATTTAAATCAAGTGCAAGTGTTTGCTAAACAGTTAAGAATCTTCCTTTTGTAAATATTTTATTCAGAGCAGTGAAGCCATTATTTTTCAAGTAAAACAGAAATTCAACTTGTCTAACAATACATTTTTCTCTAATAAATTTACAAAAGGGCACTTTAACATGCAGACTTCCCTGTACAGATAGCCTTTCTTTTTTAACTATCTTAATTGTAACCATTTATTATGTAGCATTAAGCAGTAAGTAAAAATGTTCCTTATATCCCTACATTGTAAAATAATTGATCTGAACGTTTTTTAGTTTTACAGCCAAAAATTGTTTCTTGCGCGCAGTGTTCACCAAATGATAGGCAAGTGTGCCTAAAGTTTATTGTTGTTTGGAGTGGAATTTGTCACACAGTTCTTCTGACTGCCAAATATAGTTTCATTTCTTTCTTTATACAAAAGGTGGCATATCCGTTTTGATGTAATACTGTGTGAAACATTGCATTGTATTCTCCCTTTAAAAGAGTCAGATTTCTGTATCTCATGGTTTTATATATATAGTTAAAGACATTTTCTTCTCAGATACTTCTTGGACAACCAAATATATGGAGTAACATAGTGTACTAGTAAAACATATATTATATGTTTTAAATTGGTTCTCTCTAAATCAGAACATTCACTAATCTTAAGTGTCCATTTTAATTGTATCTGTCATCTGTACAGGTGAAATATTGTGCTATTAAAGGTTTTAATCCACAATTTTCAAGATAGTAGTACCATATGTCATGATTTAACATTTCCCATTTTCATGGTAGTTTTGATTTTGGGAGCATTTAAGAACATTATGCTGAATGGATTTCGTATTTGTCATTGCTATACATAACTATAACATAATATGAAATGCCATAAACTGCAGAAAGTGTTTATTAGT
Source organism: Lepisosteus platostomus (assembly GCF_059453375.1). Lineage (NCBI taxonomy): Eukaryota > Metazoa > Chordata > Actinopteri > Semionotiformes > Lepisosteidae > Lepisosteus > Lepisosteus platostomus. Next base: position 32,558,196 of record NC_142619.1, read on the forward strand.
ACTGTACTATTAAGGAGGAGACTGGATGAAATAGTCTTTAAAAAAAACAAGCAAAACAAGCAAACAAAAATAGAATAAGAGACTGAAGTATTTTCCATGGACAAGCGCTATAGTTTAGCTACTGTTTGATTTAACCTGTTTACTGTGTGTACTCTGCAAGTTTTAAGGTGTGCTTTGCTATTTGTCTTTTCACAGCAGGAAAATCTCTCATTCAGTCCTTTAACGAGCCCTTTGCCAAGCTCCACTTCCTCTGCAGTTCATGTTCCAACATCACGGCAGGCTAGCAGGATGGAGGAAGAGCCAACAAGACTGCCTGCACACCTGCGTGAGTACTGTATAAAGCCACAGACACACATTCACTGTTAACTGCCTGAGGGGGAGGGAAAGAAGGAAGTAGCTACTTTATCAAGTACCTGCTTGACTACTTTGTGCGAAGAGCATACATAATTTAACCCTGAAAATGCATGTGAAATACATTCAGACTCATACTCCTTTGGTTTTTAATAACATGGGAAAACATGGATTTTATTTTTAATTCAGTTATTTAAGTTTAACAGTCAAAGCGAAAGTGTGCAGCTAAAATTATGGAGAATAAAACTATTACTTTCTGTTGTGTACTAAGCTTATTTACATGGTCCAGATAGCACATACAGTAATCCCCTTTTTGTGTTTTTCTATTTTTTTAAATGGCCCTCACTTCACTCTTCACTATGTTTTGTGAATCATGTAGCACGTGCATCTGGTGAAAAATTTTGTGTGATCACTTCGAAGACACAACCATGCTGAAGCAAGTGGAAAATATAACTAAAACATCTTGCAGTTGTGGAAATAATAATGATCATGGCACGTATAATTACTCAGAATGTCGTGCCTGTTTAAAAAAATACAATGAATATGGAATAAGTTAAAAGCTGAAATCTAAAATGCTGGGTTGATGGGAGGGAAATAAACTTGCAGCTTGTTTTCAGAATCTTATAAAAGCTTTTGCACAAAATTGTTATGCTAATTTATCATGACGCAATGAATGTATTAAATTTTCCACAGAGACTGGAATAATTGTGAAACTTTTGTAAAGGAAACTAGAGATAAAAGTTTTACAGGAGGAATCCATTAGAAGATTAAATGAGAATCGTGCTAATTAACTTACATTGATGCATTTACCCACAGTTAAGTGATCCTACTAAACACAATATTAAGTAAAGTAAATCAGAAGGTTAGTATTTCTTTTGCCGTTTTGACATGCTAAGCATTGATTAATTTAAAATTTAGATTAAACAACTCTGAACAGTATGCTGAATCTACAACATATTTGGTGCTACAGATTACATTCATTAAACTGAGAGAGAACGTGGCTCAGTCACAGGCATGGTGTTTCTTTGTGACAGCCTTTTCCTATTATTAGAATTATCATTGTTGGAAGGATTTTGTTTTTGTTTTTTTTACATCTAACTGTCAAGCCCTTAGTTTATGATGTTTCTGCCAGTGACTCCATGTCAGGTTTCTAAAGTTTTGAAATGACCGTTCATTTGCATGGTACATATCTGGTGGATGAGGCTAATTCTGAATCTGATTGGTGGATGTAAATGAGATGGTACTATGGCCAATCTGTGTGTAGGAATACAGCTCTCTGTTCAGATATATTTCTTCTGGAAGGCATTTACATACTGTACCTTTAACATGCAGTAAAGCTGGAGAGGAATTAAAATAATTTGGTAGGAAAACCTGTCACCACAGTATTAAATTACTAACTGACTAAACGTTATACTTCAAAAGTTTAGATCTTAATTTTAATCTAGTTTCTTTTCTACAATTTTCATTTTCATTATTATTATAAATATATTATTTATTATAAAAAAAAACACGATGGGGTAAAAAAAACTTTTGAAAAAGTTTTAAAAAGTTTGATGCTTTTATACTTCTAAATATTAAGGTACTATTACTACTTAAAAATACTTGTTAATTACTTGTAAAATTACACATCAATTTTTAGATTTTAATATCAGTATCATTAATGGCAATTGCTTCTTTCAGTATTAAGGCTACGAATTGTCATACACTATCATATTAAAAATGAAAAATGATAGCCTGTGTCTTCCTAAAGCTTTCATACCTGTTCTCAGCACTTACAAGCTGCAACATGTTTTTTCTGTTTCCTAGAAATGCAAGTTCAGTATTATGGTCCTGGTAACAAAAGTATATACTTTAGGAAAGGGGAAAAAAGCAATTTGCTGTTTACTAATCATTACAAACTGGTATTCAAGAAGCTGAGAATTAGTTGCTGGCTTGGAATGTAAGGTTTTTCTGCTTCATGAGTTTTTGAAGGTGAGGGTAAAAGATATGTTAATATGTAGATTGCAATGTGCAACCTGTTTTATACAGAGTCCACAACTGAAAATGCTGCTGCACATAAACAGGTTGTGGTAAACATCAGTAAAACTGAAACATTTAGTTCTTCATACTGACATACAGTAAACAGCCACAACTTCTGTAGAGTATAAAATTTAACTTTCTTGTACAGTGACCGCAAGGATAGTCTGTTATAATCCCAGTTGATAATTTCAAGGGAGGTTTATATGACCAAGGCAAAAGGATCAGAATCTTTATATTTTAATCAAACTCTTCAGAGGGGCTTATTGCACAATATTCATGGGTATCTACATGTATATGTGTTACTTAATTGATGATCAATACAATTATCAATCTATTTCTGGTATAAGAAAAACCTACTTATATAATTACAAAAATTGCAAAGTTGTTTTTTAGTTACTTTGACCTAAAAGTTGGTGTGAAAATTTTTAATTTTGCATTCATATCAGCTTCTGGTTTGCATGTTGCAGTATCACAAATAACCATATGAAAAATGATCCTCTTCACGTATATTTTGGGATCAATATTTAGAAAGCCATATTGAAATAAAATTATACAACCATAAATGGAATGATTATATATTAATTTATACAATGTTAATATGTGGATATGATAATAGGAATACTATAGTAAGGTTGTGTTCTGAAATTAATTTTTTTTTTAGTTGTTGATCAGAAATCTTCCATATTTGGTTCGCAAAACCCACCTTAGAAGATCTTGAGCTACTAAATTTCCAACCTTTGAACTCAAATGTTATTCATTAATGTTTAACATATTCTGCTGCCTGAAGAGAAGGCATTACCAATGCCTCGTAGGCTTTCATGGTGGCAAGAATTATAATTTTCATTTTTTCTTTAAAAATTGAATTGCCATTTCATTTCCTATCTTATGCACTCTCAATTTGAAATAGTCAAATTATATTCAGTTCAGAATGCTGCTAAACCCCTTCACTGCGGTAGGAAAATAATGAGTGGTAGTTATTTTACAACATTGATATGTCAGAACATTTTTCACTTAACATGCTGAAAGGCGCAGTGGTTATCATTGCTACCTTGCAGCACTGGGGCCCTGGGTTCAGATCTGGACTTGGGGTACTTTCTGTGTGGAGTCTTTATGTTTTATATCCACATGGGTTTTCATCCAGGTGCTCAAGGTTCCTTCCATAGACCAAAGACATAATAGTAGGTAAAATGGCTTCTGAGAAAATTTGCCCTGATGTGAGTGTGTGTATGTTTGCATGTGCCCTGCAATGGATTAGCATCCTGTCCAGAGTGTGTCCTCCCTTCTGCCTGTTGCTTGCTAGGATAGGCTCTGGCACTCATGTGAATTGGATAAAATGGTTAGGAGATGGATAGATGCTGAAAGCACCACAGTACTTTACAGAAGAGTTAACATCTATTGGAGAAGCAAACTGTCTCTTAGTGTGAGCTGCTCAGATAACTATTTGGCATTAATGAAAAACTTAGTTTGCCCAGTCTGAATCAAGCCCATTCGGTCCTAGCAGTGCTTGGCCAACTGTGTACTACTGCATGGGGAATACCCTATAGTTTTCAGAAAATATTAATTATATAAAGTAGAAAATATTGAGTTTATCCTGACTTGACTAACCTTTATGTAGCCTTGATCCTTATATTCATTTTTAAGGGTTTGTAACATAATGTCCTTGGTAATCACTGCTGGCATCAGAATTTATCACAGGTATACCCTAGCTGTAACTGCTAAGCTTCTACTTTTAACTAAAAAATACATAGTGATAAAAATAAGAATACATAATGAGTAGTTTGCTTCTAAGAGCAGGAAAGTATTGCCCATATTTTCCTATTTTCCATAGGTTCCATCTGAAATGTTTATCACAGGTAGTTTTCCCGCTTTGGAAAATTTACAATGCGTGATGAAGTGGAAGGTGTAGTTAGACCTACAGGGAGATGCTGCCTAGATGTGGCTGTCCCTCCACACTGAGCAGCCATGCAAAGGAGAAACTGGTTATTACAGTAACCAATATTATTACAGTGTACTGTACAGTACTGTAGCATGATGGACTGGTGGGACTGTTCTTTAACCCTGTAAAATGGGGGAAATAGATCTCTTCCCATTTTTTGCCACATAAGATATTTGCTAATGCTGAGCTTTTTCTCTCTCTTTCAACCCCTCTCAGTGATTAGCACGCACCTGTTAATTATTAGGTGCCATGATGCCCTGTGAACTTGCAATCTTGCTGTCCTACTTCTACTTCTTGACCCTCTACAAAAAAGAGACCAATACAGAACACGAATAATAAAATGAAAAATGAAAAGCATTGACTGTAAGTTGTTGGCTTAGTGGGTCCAATTTAACAACTCCTCCTAGGTTTCCAGATGCTGGTGCTTTGAAGAGAACTAGAAGATCTGTCGATGTGCTGGCTGTCTGTGCTACAGTATAGGACTTTCTTTCCTGTGCAAGAACCACATAAATCATTGTTCCTGTTGAGAACAAAAATGACATCACAACATTTGACAAGTCATATACCTGTATCTACCTTACCTTATTATCAAAGTCTATACACTGATTTTTAGAGTTCTTCACTCCCCTAGAGACATAATGTCATGTCGGCATCAAGTCCGTGAAATTTCAGTTATGCTTCTTGCTAAGGATGAATTTACTGGCTTTACCTCAGCTCCAATGCTGTGCCCTCAGAATTTAAGATTAGTGCTGTCAAACCTGTGTTGAAAAAAAAAGCTTAATGTTGATAACTTAAGTAAAGGATTATTTGAAGCCCACCTTTTTGTCGAATAATCACAAACATGTTGCAGTACAGTAATTGAATGTCTGTTAAACTTTACAGACCTAGTCAGTCAGGGTTTAGATGGCTTCATAACAGCAAAACGGCATGCACTTTCTTAGGATATGTTTAATGGCTACATTTTTACTAATCAGATTTACCTGCAATCTAGACCTGACAAGAACTGGTTGCTGTTTTACTTATGTATGGTGAAGTTGACTTTAAACTTTGGATGCAACAACATTGATAAGGTGGAGGTCGTGTTGCTAGGTTATCTAAACTTGATAAAACCACTTTTTTGTGAGGGCACTTTTTCACTCTTTTTGTCCTCCTTTGGGCTGCATATCCAGCACTTCACCAAGATCTCTTTTTTTAGAAAAATTGGTTCCATTCTATTCTATCAGTGCCTGTTGCCGATAACCTCCTAGTACAAACTTGTGTTTGTATGTGTCCAAACTTGACTTTGGAATGCTCTACTTTCTTTGTCAAGAAACATGATATTGATAGGAACCATAAAGTTCAAAACTGCAAAGCTAGACTTCTCACTAGGTCTCATTGTGGCAAACGTAACCACTGTCTTGGAATTCTTGAAGGCTTCCTGTTAAATTCTGTATATACTGACTTCAGTTTGACTTTTGCCATGAAAGTAATCTCTTACTTGATAATTCTGACCTCCTGATAAGCGGGCATATTCTTCATTGCTCTGATTCAAGCACTTTTTTCTTTCCCCTGACTAAGAGTACTGATAGTGTTAGAGCCTCCTTCAGCTATGCACATAGACTGTGGAATGCTGTGCAAGATAAAGATTTTCACTTTCTTTTTACATTTTGCATTCCTTTTTTAAAGTACAATTCCTATTTTAATTAGCAAATAGATTTAATAATATTTTTCTGTTGTATACTGAGATGCTTTGTAAGATTTCTTTTTTGTTTGCTTTTGAGGTTTTATTGTATATCACACTGAGTTTTGAAATGAAAAGGTATTTTATAAAATTGTTTTTTTTAGCGGTCTTTGTTTTTCCATTTATAAACTATAATAATATAGTTTCTACAACAGTTGTTAAGGATTGTAACTGTATTGGGGAAAACTTCCATATAGGTTAATTTTTTTTCACCACACATCAGTTATCAGTGGGGAGGAAAAACAAATTAACTAAGCCAATTCATAGATGGGGATTATTAGGAGGCCATGATTAGTAAAGGCCATGGGAAATTTGGCCAGGACACCACTATCCTTCGGATGAGACATAAAACCGTGGTCCTGACTCTCTGTGGTCATTAAAAATCCCAGGACGTTTCTCGTGTAGGGATGTAATCCCGGCGTCCTGGCCAAATTTCCCATTGGCCCTTACCAATCATGGTATCCCAATAATCCCCATCTATAAATTGGCTACATTACTCTGCTCTCCTCCCCACTGCTCGCTAATGTGTGGTGAGCGTTCTGGCGCACTATGGCTGCCGTTGCATCATCCAGGTGGATGCTGCACATTGGTGGTGGTGGAGGGGAGCCCCAATTACCTGTAAAGTGCTTTGAGTGGAGTGTCCAGAAAAGTGCTATATAAGTGTAAGCAATTATTATTATTATTATTATTATTATTATTATTATTATTATTATTATTAAAACCCCTATGGTTTTGGGGACTTTTAATGACCACTGAGAGTCAGGACCTCAGTTTTACATCTCATCTGAAGGATGCCACCTTTATTTTACAGTATAGTGTCCCCATCACTATGCTGGGGCATTAGGACATACACAGACAGTAGGGTTAGCTCTCCCTACTGGTACCACTAACACCTCTTCCAGCAGCAAAATTAGATTACACAGAAGGTCTCCCATTCTGGTACTGACCAGGCTCACACCTACTTAGCTTCAGTTGTTTGAGAGTTGTGAGTTGCAGCTGCTTAACTAATTAAGACCAGAACAGTCAGCCATGGTCCTTGAGAGGTGTTGGGATTTTCATTTCAAAGTACAAAGTGTACAAATTACTTCTTTAAGTGGCTAAAAATATTTTTTTAGAACCATTTTGAAATTGATGACTTAGGTTTGATCTCTAAAACATGCTGGATTGTGTCTTTCCAGGACCAGGATCTCCACCCTGAGATAATCCAGTATAATTATTGCTGAATTTCACATCAGGGTTCTAATATCATGTATAGATGTTTTCTTAATAAACCAGAAGAGAGCACATGTAGGTCATGCCTGTCTTGTATCGCCAAGATTGTCATATCCATGACCAATCATCATACAAGTGACAGCTGAAATGAATAAATGATGTAGCCAGTTTGTTCACATCAGAGTCGCCAATTAGAAGGCAATTACCATATTTATTGATGCTTCTCTTGTGATACTGTGGATGTGAGAGGCTGACATGGGCTACAGCTATTTTTAGATCTGTCTATATAGTCAGGAGACTGAAGACCTGAAGAAGAATCAGAGAGAGATTTTTGAGGTATCGCATAAGAAAAAGAGCATGGTATATGGAGGGGGAGCATTTATGGTTTGGGGTGAGTCTTCTGTGGAAGACAAAATGGACTTATAATGGAAATGGTATGCTTTTCAGGATAGTGCATTGCCAGGTGTGACAGGCACTATAGTGTGACCATATGAAAGAAATTATTTTGAACGTGTATGGGACCCATTAATTCATGTATTATCAGTTCTTCTTGTTCAGTCATGGATCCTGGCTCCTGATTGCTCTAAAAAAGAATGGGTGACATCTTTATCAGTACTAACTCATATTTGATTAGCAGGATAAGGTGATGATGATTCTAAAGCTCATGACACAAGATAGTGAAATTCATCTCATGCTTACTTATATCTTTTTAGTTTCTTGTTATTAGTTATACAAAATGTGAAAGACTTGTTATTACATCCAGCAGGTAATTGATCACTCATGTACATGGGATGGCATTTCTAAGATACTGTAAGTCCATGATAGATCTGAATCTTCATATTCTTATTTCCTTTATTAATTACTTGAATTTATCTTGTAAATGTTTTTAGGGTGTATATTGATAATATGATTTAAGGCAGTGTTTGTTAACCGTAGTTTATTAAATATAAAATAAATGTTATCAATAAATAATATCTTAAGAGCTTCTTTTGCTGTGTATTGTAATCAGATCCAAGTTCATGATCTGTCCAAAACCTTCTCCTTTAGTTGAGTTTTCTCTCTAGAATTTTTTTTCTTGTGCGTCAATGTCCTAATAACAAAGGAATGAAGGAAGAATAAAAACAAAAAGCCAGTCAGTTCATAAAGGAGGCTGTTATAGGTTATCTTCCTACATACCTTTGTATGTTACACGACCTCAGACTTTGTGTCAACAACGTCAAACGGGAGCCCATTGTCAGTGTTGTACTTGTATAGTTCTGCATAGCACCTGGCAATCTCCTCATGACAGTGAAAAAAGACCTGAAGAGGTGCTTAGGAACTAATACTCTAATGGAATGTAGTGTGCAGGTTCAGGAGTACAATGTGAAAAAGAGGTCATTGGCAACACAAGGAGGTATCAAGGAGTCAGAGAATGAATTTGTTATTCCATGTCAGTTGAAGTGACAAACCAAATTGTCAGTTGACCACTACGATCTTAATATGTTTATAGATGTACTGTATTTGCATTTATTTTAATTAAGTCAGTGAAAAATGACATTGAAATGTAAGTTTGAACTTGAACTTTATTGCAATATGTAACCGGTACATGTACTGGTACAATGGAATTCTTACTTACAGAAAGTCTCTCGATTGTTAAAACAAGTGTAAAAACACAAAGTGCAGACAGTACATCAAGACAATATACAAACAAACAGTAGACAATGTACCAGGAAACCGTTTGAATGTAAACAATACAGACGTGTAAACAATGACTGGAGATGTGCAATAAATAAGAAATCATAATGAGGTAGATGGTGTAGGTGTGGTCCGAGGAGCATGGCTAAATGTGTTCGCCAATCGCACTGCTTGTGGATAGAAGCTAGTGAAGAATCTAGTGGATAGTGTCCGTATGCTCTTGTATCTCTTGCCTGAGGGCAGTGGGGCGAAGAGCTCATGCCCAGGGTGGTGACTGTCCTCTTTGATGGCCAGAATTCTACCATGCCAGTGGTCCTCAAAGAGCTGTTTAATCTCGGTGAGACCACAGCCGGTGATCTTCTGGGCCATATTGACCATTCCCTGCAGTGCCTTTCTTTCTCGAGAAGAGGTGTTGCCGTACCACATGGTGATCCTGTTGGTGAGGATGCTCTCGATGGTGCAGTGGTAGAAGTTCACCAACGCAGGTACTGGCATCCCCCATCACTTGAGGCACCTCAAGAAATAAAGGTGCTGCTGAGTCTTCTTCATGATAGAGTCAGAGTTCACAGTCCAGGTTAGATCTTTAGACATGTGAATTCCCCAAAACCTAAAGCTGGTGACTGTTTCCACTTCCGTTCCATCAATACTGAGTGGGCTGTGAGTGTGTGGCCTGTGTCTCAGAAAGTCCACTATTAGCTCTTTCGTTTTATTTACATTCAAGTCGAGGTTATTGCTATGACACCACCTAAGCAGCTGTACGACTTCATCCCTGTAAGTGGACTCGTCACCATCACTGATCAGTCCTATTATAGTGGTGTCATCCACAAACTTAATGATGTGGCTGTTGCTGTGTCTTGCTGTGCAGTCGTGAGTGAACAGGGAGTACAACCTTGGACTCAGACAGCAGCCTTGTGAGGTTCCAGTTCTCAGGGTGAGTGGTGTTGATGTTTTATTGCCTATCCACACCACCTGTGGTCTCTCGATTAGAAAGTCCAGCAGCCAGTTGCAGACAGAGTTGCACAAACCTAATCCCCTGAGCTTTGTCACCAGTTGACTGGGTATGATGGAATTGAATGCTGAACTGTAGTCCACAAACAGCCTTCTCACATATGAGTTCTTAGTGTCCAGGTGTTCCAAGGCTGTATGTAGAGCCAGGGAGACAGCATCATCAGCTGATCTGTTTTTCTGGTAGGCGAACTGCAAGGGGTCCAGGGACTCCTTGATGGAGGAGTTGATGTGTGACAACACCAGCTTCTCCAGCCATTTCATCACCACAGATGTTAATGCTACTGGGTGGTAATCATTCAGGCACGTCACTTTTGCCTTTTTGGGGAGTGGAACAATAGTGTTTTTTTTAAGCAGGTGGGGACAATGGACTGTGATAGGGAGGAGTTAAAGATGTCCGTAAATACTGTGGTCAGCTGGCCTGCACATGTCCTCAGGACGCGAGGTGGTATCACATCAGGCCGTGCAGCCTTACGGATTTTACCCTGCTCAGAGTCTTCTGCACGTCCTGCTCTGAGAGTTTCAGAACAAACTCACCCTGCACACTTGGGGTCTTCTCAGCAGTGCCCGTGTTTAGAGCATCAAAGCGGGCATAGAAATGGTTCAGCTTACTAACCATTTAATTAATTACTTATTACTTATTAAGTAATTAATATGATGGGCAAATCTATTTTTAAAAACACTGTTTGGGGGAAACATTTTTAAGACTGTGCACTCCCCTAAAAATGCTATCATAAAAGAAGAATTACACATTTGTTTTATGGTACATAGGAAAGTAAATATTTTTATTATCATAAATAGGGTGATTGCATTTTAAAACATGATTGTGAAAAGATATCCATTCTCTGTATTTCTGCAATACTGTAAGTTGTATAGCTTTGTATTTTTAGCATCAGAATTATGTACATAATATTCTTTGCTAAAAAAATCATTTACACAATGTACAACTGCACAGGTTTGAACTAAAAGTATATCTTTAAAGATATTTTGGTGGACTGCTCTGTGTAGGCCTGTTTGGTTCAGTAGGTCTTCTGAAAGGAATGTGTTATGCTGCTTTCTGAGGGGAAATTTCCTGCCACTGGAAGCTGTTTTTTTCTTTAGGAATTTCCTGAGTGGGCAGACTGTGCTTCCTGAATAAATGTTTCCTGAAAGGGAAACTGTTTTCACACACCAATAAAATACAGAGTTTATTTTCCAGAAATGGTTTGTCTATTTTTTATTAAAAAGAAAGCATTTTGTTAAAGTTTGGATTTGTGGAATCCCTGTCAACAAGAAGAAGAGGGCAAATCAGACACTTCTAAGATCTTTAATCTGGGACACTTCTGTACTGGATTGAAAGCAGAGGTGAAAGAAATATCAATAAAGGAAGTCCACTTAGCTTATAATGTTAAATGTTCTAGCTCTTAAATTCTGTACTTAATCCCCTAACCCTTCACAGTAAGAAACAGGTGCTAGTAAATTAACACATTTGTTTCAATAACATTTTTATTGCTATAGTGTTGTCAGACCACAAAAGGCATCTTTATCATTAAATTTAAACATATTCAAAATAGACATTATCCACTGTACAATCTGTATAAAGGAGGAAATGGTAAGAGGTTGTGATGTTTCAGCCTAAAATGTCATAGGTCACATCTTTTTGCATGCGTCAGTAACACTTCCACAAAGAACACACCGTACACACAAAAGAAAACAAACAACAGAGGTTATCAACTGTGGTCCGCAGTCACCTGTTTCTCCTTGGATGAAAACTTTTTTTTTCTGCACTTACGAGTTCTGACTTGCACAACGCAAGTTGTTAAAGCACATTTTGTGCAAAAGTTTGGATAAATGAGCAGCGACTTGCTGTGTATAAGTAACTTGTGAATTCATGACTTTGTGTATCATATATAATGTGTATGTCAAATTGCCTTAATGCCACTGAGTGTAGGATTGGGAATAGTCAGCCGAACTATCTTGAGGACCCCTCCAGGATGCCTACAGGGTCTTGCTGATGTCATTGAGGGACATACATCTCCTCCAATCTGCCGTGAGTCTCCTGTACATTGCTGCAGGGCTCATGGAGTGTTAAATTCATGGTAATTTTGGAAGAGCCCGTCTGTACTTTCTCATTCTCTCTGCATAAAACGAGACAAACATAATATTAGCAAAGCCATAATTTGATGGGCATGATAAGAAATAATTGGGGGTTCTAAGTTTTTTTAAAAAGGAAAAAAAATATTACTATAGTTAATTGCCTGTCAATATATGTACTGTGAATATAGCACTTAATTCTTGAAATAATTAATGATTTTCTAAAATGTAGAGCAGTGTCTGTATGCTATAAAATGAAGACTAAATTGAATTCTATTTTCACTTACCACCCATACCATGCTATAAACGGTTGTAGACACCATTATAAAGGGCTCAGGATTCTTGTACATTTCAAACAGTTATTAACGACATACGATTGGAGTATTTTTTTAAACCTAGGATGAGACAGTTTATCTGAAAAATTAACTGGTGCCTTAGATTTTTTCTTCTTTCTGGGTCGAATTCATTTTCTTGAATGGAGTCTAGAGTCCCATTTAAGATTACTTCTAAAAGTTTGCATATCACACGGAACATAACATGCTGAAACAGATTTCCATTTTGTGATCTTTCAGATCATACTGTACAGCATTAATCCTGCTTCATGGTTGCATAACTGTAAAAATGTAGATGAAAACTAATTTTATGGTTTACCCAAATGACCTGTCCAACTGAAGCCCCATTTTAGATTATTTGAATCTAACAAAGAGGCACATTTAAATTTGGGCAACAAGATTCAGCCTGCCACCTGCCCACTACATTTCAAAATACTTTCAACCATTTACAGTAGATGCCAGTGACGCAGTAATCTTTTAAATTTTTTTTTTCTGGATGAAGTCCAAAAGCCACAGGCATCCTATACAAGAAATGATCCGGCCAAGAAAATGGAAAACGTTATCATAGTGGGACTGGTATTGCTGCATATTATCAAACAAAGGTCATTCTACACTTTATAATGTACGACTCACAAACTCTTGAGAAGTGACAAGAGGGGGCACGTGGTCTTATACATACAGTATAGTAGTTGAGCTTAGTGGAAATGTTAAACTTGTTGATTGGTTAAATGGAATATAGGTCTCCCATTTTCATCCAGAATATTTAAAAAAACAAACTAAAATAAATTCTCGCTTTATATTTTAGTGGCCTGTGGCATCTCCTTTATTATTCTCTTTAAACATTAACAAATAACATGAAGTGCCAGCTCTTGTAGGACATTCCTCTGAATACAAGCAAACTGTAAGAATATTTATTAACTTATTTTGACCTGTTGTAATACAGAGCCTAAAGACAAATTAATAGTTTAACCAACAGTTCTTTTCTTAAATTTTATTTTTAAAGTGTGTTTTTGTATATGTTAGGTTAACAAATATATTTACATAATAAGAAATACGTTGAAGATTTAATTTCTTAGGATAAGGCTTGTCTTTAAAACAAAACAAGCATATTAAATGTAGACACTGATGTTTAGTCCTCATAGTGTACTCTAAGGGTAGATCTGTGGCCTACTGCATGTGGGTGTTGAACATTAAAGTCAGTGTAGATAATAACAGAGTGAGTGTGTTCAACCACAAGTCATGTCAATTCTTCCCGCTTTGGGCTGGCAGTATTTGTCTGGTGCCTTGCAAATTTCTCCATTCATTTCAGCTAGACCAACACACTCTGCTGCAAAGTGCTGATAAAAATGAACACAACTGTCTGTTAGGCCACAGGAAATTTCCTGTGCAGGAAGGATTCCGGGGCAACTTCCTGCCAAATGGTGCGTTGTGGGAAGTTTGGCTGCTTCTCCCTCTCACCAGCTGCAGATTTTATAGAGGACTTTCACAGATGGTTACAGCTGAAATCTTCAGGGTACTAACAATGTCTGGTTTCATCATTCAACAAATACTGAATCTAAATGTCTAAATTGCAGTGAAATACATCAAATTACAAGAAGACCTTTACATTGTGATATTTGTTTTGAATATAGTATTAATTATATTATTTATTTTTCTTGAGAGGGAGTATAAATATTCTGTCACATGGTGGAAGTGTCTTAGTAGTTTGCAAGGATAACTATGTCTTTTATGTCATTTAATAAAGTAGGCTGTAATTCATTATTTTTGCACTTTGTGTGGTAACATTTTTCTCTTTCCATTTGTAAGAGTCTTAGCTGCCTTTATGAATCTAGTTAATTTGCATGCTGTGCTAAAGATCATGGCTATTATCTTAATGTGATAAGTGGATAAGGATTTAATGCATTATTATATATTTAGTATGATATTTAAGGGATAATGCTTTTTTCTTTTTAGTGCAGTTACTTTATCCAAACATTGCTAAACCAAACAATTTTTTTACAGAAGTAATCTACCTGGGTGTCACAATTTCTTCTTGAAAACCCTTTTGATATATCAGTCATGAATCTGTATATAAAAATTAGCCAAAGTTTATGGTAAAAATAAAACAAACTAATTTTCTCCTCTTGTTAGCAATCAAAGTAATTAATCATAATCAGCTAACATGAGCTGGAAATATGAAAAAGTACAGCTGCTGGTTACTTTAGTTCTAGCGTCTAGTTTTTTGGACAAACTTAGGGTTAAAATCCACCAGTGTCTTAACTCAACCACCTCTTTATCCACACTTCAGCATCGAATGAGATTGGGTTTGTTTTGTTTCTAAAGTTTAGGTTTTTCAAATCTGCACCACTGTCTCGCTTTTGACAAATAATTATTGGGTATTTCTATTACTGAAAAAAGTAATAAAGACATGAAAATGACGCAATCAGGTAATGTTAACATGTAACATTGATAATGAACATCTTCTTGGAATTGTATCTAATATTAAGCATTTCTGAAATGTGAGAAGTAAGTTAAGGGTTATATCCAGAAGTGTTTGTTTTGACGATAAAACGTATACAATATATATAATCATAAAATGAAAAAAATCATTATCTCTTTCAAATAGTGTGTATGTATTAACTGTAAACATTTCACCAATGATAAAAACAAATAATGCTACCAGTGAACAAGAACAGACTCAATTTCTGTTGAGGATCATTTTGTTCTTTATTTTCTTATAGGAATGTCAAATGTAGACATCTGCTTCAGTACACTACATTACATAAATGTCTATTCAAATACAAAACATGCAGTAACTTGTCCGTGTACCCTCTACTATCAAATAAGAGCTGCAGTTCTTAATAGTTTTCACCTCTATTTGTACTCTACTTCAATTCTCAAGCAATTAAAGATTAATATAAACCATACTGATAACTCTTTGTCCACAGGAGATTTCCTGTGATGGACATTCTGGGGAAACTTCCTTTTAGAAACCACGTGAAGGAAAGATAACGGAAAACCTAACCACAGACATAATGCCTTCACAGTGCGCATATCACATGGTTTGTTTTTTCCAAATAGTACAAATAAAGTGGCAGATTATGGTGTTATTTTAAGTGAATAAACTATAGGAGATCATATATTTCTTAATAAAAAATAAAACATATATTATTTACCAAAGTAATATTTAAGTATTTCAGAACCAGGGAATTTGCCAGTACAAAACAGATGACGTGTCTAAATAAACTTAGACAATCTACAGAGAGTTACAGCTGTCTTATAATAGTAATTTCAGTTTATTTTTAATGTTGTCATTGCATTAAACCTAACCCTTGAAAGTCCTTGCAGTAACCGGCAAGCTAATATCTGTGAAAATCAAGAGTAAACAAAGGTCAGACTAGAAAATGTGGAGGTCATCTGCTGAAGTGCAGTACAAGTTCTTTCCACTATACTGTATGTTTGGGTGACAGCTCATCATGCCATGTTCTGTTCACCAAGAGGGACCTGGGAACAAACTCTGGGCGCACAATCTGAAATAACCAATCTAACTTGCATACGCTTAGGAGGTGGAAAGGAACCAGAGTGCCTGTTGCAAACCAACACAGAGAGGTCTGTGAGGTCACAACGGCCAACTGCCACTGTGTAGTAGACTTCATACAGTGAATATACTGTACAGTGGTACTTACACTGTTATTCTACAACTCCTTCTCCTTTGACAATCATTCCACAACACCTCTTTGAGGGACTTTCCATTTCTTAATTTTACTAAATTTGTGTAAGCAAAAAATTATGCCTATTTAAAATTCTTTTGGCTCTGCTTATTTACTTGCATAAATATAAAAGTTAGTCATAGGAGTCTTGTGTGTTCCCTCAGAAGAGTCTAAGGGTAACTGATTTGATAAAAAGGGTAGATTTTCGTGTGAAAATGTCCCGTGTTTTTTCAATATTTTTAGTTGAAATCTGACATTTACCTTAGCTTTTTCTGTGGACTGGATTGCCGTCACAAATTTTCTCTCTCAAGCTCTATATACAAATAAGGTATATCGGTGCATAGGAAATTAACCATACATGGAAAAAGTTATTTTGTTTCAATCATTTTCTATAAGCAAAACAGAATGACATTTTTTAAGGTTATATCACTCCATCGTGTATTTTAAACCAGATCATGTAGTAGGAAGTATATTGATTCTCTGTGGATTCTAGGTTTTAAGGATTTAAGATTTAAGTTTAGTTAATGTTTAATCATTTTATTGCGAATCCACTAATTCCATATTTTCCAAACGTCATTATTTTTTATTGCAGTAATTATTCGTCTTTAAAAAATGTGCAGCACCCTCAGGTAGGCAGTCTGTGGCTGACATAATTGTTTTTCAATACTGTAAAATACTTAAAACACTAAGATGACATTTATACAAGAAAAACAGTTTCTTCCTACATAAGGTGATGACAAAGTAAAAAAGAATAGTGCAGCCAACATAAATATGTTGTTAGAAAGGACTTAGACTGAAAGAAGAAAAAATAGTAATATGCAGCTACAATTGTGTGACTAAAACACAGTACATGCAGTTTTTGCTGGGAATGTGACATATTTAAGGATAAAATTGCATATTTACACAGAACGAAGAGGGAGTATTAAGTTCTTAAAACAGAACTAATGTTGCTAAATACCCTAAATATGGAGAGTAGAACTGACAGGACCTGTGCTCTCCAGTTATCACAAGACAGTATACTGTTAAGGTTTAGATTTCTAAAATGTAATTTTTCACACTGTATATCTTTTTATAATGCCCAGCCTTATCGAATTGAAATATTTTTTTCTGAATGATCTATGAATTGCTTTATATACAAACTACTGGGTTATGATTTTTTTTTTTATTTGAACCTCAAACATACAGTAGGTTTACGTATAGCACAGTCCTGTAAGGGGTAAAGGCAAATTTTATTGCTCTTGACAATTCCAAAGTGCCATGAGAAGATAATGATGTATGTTTTCTTGCCATTGTTGCCCTAGAGGCACCATTACTCAGAGTGTGGACGTTAGCATTTTCATGGTTTATCGTGATATTGGCACATATTCCTCCATTTGATTTTTGGCATAGTGGTGAGTCATATCCTGTTATCTGTATGCAAAACACAGGATCAGTCATTGCTCACAATATTATTAAAATCTACCACAGAAATGGTCCTCTCAGTTTGAAGAGCTCTAAAGCTGTACATTTCAGTACAGCAGGCTGAAAAGCTTATTTTTTTCAAGTGTTTAATTTCCTGCTGCATGCAAGTCATGTGATTAATGGTAAAATCACAAACATTATACATATACATTTTTGATTACAGTGGTGTGTTTCCACACAGAATAAACCTACATGCATTTTCAAGTTTAATTTGCATAACAGATTGGTAAAATGTTAAAATGCAGTGTTTTTTTATTTTCTTGTGGTCTTATTTGGATGTTGTAAAGCAAATAAAGTAATTGATTTGCACTTGGTATACAAGGAACTAAAACTTGAAAATCAAGCTTTTCCTGCTATAGAAACTTGTACAGTGAAGCTGGAATTATGAAGAGTAAGAGCTTCAGGTATTAGATGTTCAGGAACTAGTTGAAGAATTTGGAGTCAAGATGTCAGCACAAATGATATCATCAGTATGAAAGAGAAGGGATTAATTGAAAGGAGCCTTTCATTAGTACAGGCAAAAAGAAGAAAGGAGCTTTTGCTAAAAATACCTCCATATGTTAGAGTTAAAATTGATTTTTGTTAGATACAAAAGAACAGCTTTTAAATAAATTGTTTTATTTTGGGTAAATAAAAGTCATACAAGTGTTCTGACTTCTTTTGTTGAAGGATGTGAAATGAATGTGACTTCACCTGCTTTTATTTGCACAATCATGGAACAAGGAACTGTTACTTTTATTATTATATGTTTAGTTAAATCCCTTATCCGGAGTTGTTTATTGTTACCTTTTATTAAAAGAAATAAGACATTCAGAAAATGTGTATGTATATATACACATTTATACTGAATATAAACTGTGTAACATTGTATTTTCAGCTAGAGCTTTTTAAGATCAACATTTTACAGTAAGAGCTTTTTAAGAAGATCAACATTTTACAGTAGAATACATTTCATACAAAAGCAAAAAGAAGTGGGGAAAAATAAAGCACAAGAAATTGACTTAGTGCAAAAAGAATAAAAATAAGATTTGGTGTAAAGGTAGTCCTTTAAGTGAATTTTGAAAATGGTGACAGTTACAGAGTCTGAGTCTCTGAGTCACAGAATCTAATAGATGTGGGCAGTGAGGTCCTTGGACTTGGTGCTTGAGAAACTATTGTTCATTGTATACCTGGTCTTCAGTAAAGTAAGAATAAATTTGTAGATTTTGGATTGAGTGACAAGTTATACGCGTGCAATAATGTCTTAAGGCATAGGTGCACAATTTATAAAGCTGTCTGCGATGGTTTCCATATTCAGTTTGGAACAGTGTAAATGTCTAATTTCAGAAAGATAAATCTCTTGAATAAAAAGAAAATTAGAAGAACAAGCTATGTAAAGTTGTGCCACACAGTAGGTACATGGTCATTATGTGATTTTCATTCATTTTTAAAATATCCCAAATATTCTGGCAAAAGCAGACATTTTCCTGCAAGTCTCGGCACACTGACAGATTCATATAAAATATCATCCACACAGGTATTAAGTCAAAAGAAATAAATATTCTTTGAATAGGTTCAGCTTCAACTCCTGTTGGTTAGTAAACAGAACCTAGTAAAGTGTTAATTAAGAATGATTAATTCAGTAACCCTTTTCGGAGTAATTATGAAGACTTTCTGATTTTAATTCTTCTACTCAGGCTTGCAGCCGGTGTACTGGAGCAGAGATGATGTGTCACAGTGGTTGAAATGGGCTGAAAAGGAGTTTTCCTTGCATCCTATTAACAACAACACCTTTGAAATGAATGGGAAGGCGCTTCTACTGCTGACCAAAGAGGATTTCCGCTATAGGTCCCCGCATTCTGGTAAGACTCCTGGTAAAATTGCATTACAGGCATAAATGTAAAGGTAAAATGATACTATTATATCCACTTGAGTTTATTGATAGGAATAAACTAAGTGGATATTGAAAACAATTGTCTTATCCTACAGGCTAGATAATGTAAAGTCATTTATCACTGCTAGATCCTAATTGCAGTTGCCAAATTGTCCAGCAGTACATGTGGTTCCTGAAATCTCCCTTAGATTCATTCTGAGTTTTTTTTAAACTTCTTTAGACCTTGTTCCTTCCCAAAGATGACCTAAAATATAACAATATACTTCTTCTTAAAGGATTTTTTTTTCTGTGGGAGAAGTTAAAAACTGACAAGCAGGAAGTATTGGAATGTCATCTCATATGTGCACTCACCACATCTTTTGCCTGTAAAATTAAAAAAATTCCCTGAAGGGCAGGTCTTTTTCATAATATTATGAACTAGAAATTTAGAAGTGAGAAGTGAAAAAGGAAGTTTCTTCACTTCCTTGCTGGGAAATGTTTTCTTTGAGCTTCTCTGTAGATTATTGAACAAAAGCTAGTCTTATAAAATAATGTTTCCCTAGTAGAAACACACTAATTGTGATGTTCAAAATATTGTGTTTCACAAAAGTAAAATTAAATTTAATATACCCTGGGTCAACAGCATACTATGATATATTCACAGTTAGAAACAATGTTAGTAAGAGCATGAAATCTGAAATACTGTACAGACCTTAAAACATCATTTTTATCACACTCCTAATTTAAGTTTTCTTTTTCTGCTATTGAATATCCAGACAATAATTGTTTGACAAACTAGTGTATTGTCAGCACTAGAGGGTCTTGAACAATCTTATAATTTGATCTTTCTTTTTTTATGAGGATGCACTTATTTTGATGGTCAACCTTAAGAAATATGAAATATAAATCATGTTAGGTTAGAAAATCCATTTAAGTGCTCACCTTGTAATAAGGGTGAAAAGTTTTGATTTCATTTTCTATTTTTTTTCAGTTGAATAAAAAACGGATAAATGTGGTGACAAGTTAGACAGTGACTATCCCAGCAGCTGAAATAACTCTCTTTTCATTGGCAGGTGATGTTTTGTATGAGCTCCTTCAGCATATTCTGAAGCAGAGGAAATCCCACTCTTTCTACCCATCCTTCTTCTACCCAGGAAACTCTTTTCAGACACAGCCTGAGGCAGCCGTTCAGCATTCTAAACTTGAAGGTAGGGAGCCTATAGTGTATAGAGTGGGAGGAAATACCCACACCTAATTTACTTTTAAAGGAGAAGGGCTTGCTACTTCTACATTTATGCCTCACTAGTAATGTGTTTTGTATTAAATACGGGAGCTTTATGTCACAGAGAATTTGTGAGAGTAATATCAACTTATACATGTTATTCCTTAGAACAGTGTGGTGTTTAAGGTGCCTTTGACCCTAATGTTTCACTTTGTTGCAATTATAATTAATATCTTTGTACTAAATGACGCATTTTGACCTACAAAGGTTTGAAATATTTTAATATCAAAGGATGTTTGACATATTTTAGTTAGTGGAAACCTTGGTGTGGCAGCTACTGTAGCCCTGCAGCCTCACAGCTCTTTCTAAGAGTCTTAAGTCTTTGAGTTTGAGCTTATCTCTGGTCTGTAGCACCTTCTAGGTCAGGTTTACGTGTTGTCCCAATTTCTGGATGGGTTTTCTCTGGGTATTCTGGGGTTTACCCAAGGTCAAAGGCATGTTATGGCCTTTCCTCATATTATTCCCTGTATTTATACATGTGCGCCCTGTGATGAAATGGTATGCCATCCAGGGTGTGCTACTGCCTTACGCCAAATCCCTAAAGTGTTAGGCTTAGGCTCAAGCAATACTGTACTATGAAGATGCATTTTGTATTCTATATTTGTTTATAAGTAAATTTTAAGAAAAATGAACACTTGATAATAGAAAACAGCAGTGTCAGAACATCAGACAACAAAGGTAGTGGTAAGAAGACAATAAGAACAGTTAGAACGGTTTGAGAACAGCAAGTTATTCTTTGTGACCCCACACTGAGAGTCTGAGATAAATGTTAACATTCTGAGACGATAGAAATTTTCAAAAGTCCAGAATCCATATCTTATTATGTTTTTGTTCTTATTAATATAAAACTTTAGATATATTTATTTATTATTCATTTCAGTGTATTTAATTTTTCTATTATCTTTCTGCGCAAAACAAAGGTAAATGGTCCAGTTTTCATATTTTGGCATTGCCATACATTTACTATTACTGGCTGTCCCATGCAGGAAAATACAAGTACCTTATTGTTCATATATTGCAACAATACAGTAAGATATAATTGCAAGAACATTTTTTTTCTGAAAAACTAGATCTGTTTTATATTGAATGTGAATACTGCCTTTTGCTATTTAGTATATATTAAACATACTGTATGAAACCTACACCATTTGGTCAAGAAAATACAATGTTTCACTTTTCGGGCCACATATGTGTATTGACTCAAATGCAAATACAGTATACGTTACTTTTTCTGATAGTTAATAAACAATTGTGTAGCAGTCACTATTGATTGATATTGTGGCTGTGCAATGTGTAGTGCTAACTCTAAAGCAGTTATACATAGCAGTGATATGGAGTGAGGGTAATCATGAGATGGAACAAGTAATAGGTTTATTCCATCCTGAAAAGAGAAGAAAGAAAACACAACGTTTCGGCCGTGGAGCCTTCTTCAGATGTGTCTTCAGGCTCCATGGCCGAAATGTTGTGTTTTCTTTCTTCTCATTTCAGCTTGGAATAAACCTATTACTTGTTCCTTTGCAGCCTACACATGCTGACACAGCTACCCACCTGAACTACTGTAATCATGAGATGCCAGTGATGCCTTAAGCTCCATTTCTACTGATTATTAATACCAACAAGCACGGCAAGTATGTTCCATAACTTGCTAGGCAGTTCTGTGCAGCTATGCTCCCCGTGCATGCCTATTGCATCTAGGAAGATTTACAATACCTGGTAGCTTTTGAATATAATACATTACGAACATGGAAACAGTTTATAAAAAGATTCCAGCTGTTAAAAGTGAGATTAGGAAGAGATTCTAAATTACAGTTGGGGTAAACCAGGAGACAATTTTATTTGTTTTTGTTAAATCACCAAATGTGGAATCACCAATTGTTTATTTTTCACACCTCGGCTTGCAGCTATGAACCCTGCAACAGCACACGAAAAAAATAGGAAATGCAGGCAGACTGCTTTGACCTGCCAACCCTCAAGCCACTAAACTTTAAAAATGTCACAGACTACGCAGCTATGAGAGTAGCATTTCCTGTACTGGTAACACTGTGTGTCTGAAAATGCCAAGAGGTTCATGTAAGCCCAGTGTGTTCTGGCTGACCTTCCCCATCCTACCTTTGGTGGTGCCCAGCCAAGTATGCATTTCTGCTTAGAGAATCACGGTTACAAACGGGCTGATATGACCCAGCCTCAAACCCGTGAGCCCTAAGCTCAATCAGTGCTTAGGTGAACCCCAACTATGGGACTTGGTTTTTTTCTCCACTTTTCATGGCCTGTCTGTGTCAGGTGGTCATTTTTAATCACACTAATTTTGTTACTAGTACTTATTTTTGCTGTGATTTGATTAATATGATTTGTGCTAAACTGATAATACATTAATGTACTAAGAGACTTTAAAAATGCAACAAATGTTTAGTAGTGGAACCAGCGGTATTTGTTGCTTTTTAATGCCACTTTGTGTAATAAATTCTAATAACCCTGAAACCCTGGTTTCTTTCAAGAAATGGATGGCTGAGATCATTGGATCAATTAACACAGGATAGATGGGCCAAATGGCATCCTATTGTTTGAAACCCATGTTCTTAGTCTATTGTATTATACTGTATGTTTCATAAGTGTTATTCACTAATTGGAGCAAATACATTTAAATGAACAAATCTAGTTTCTTCCATACATATTGCATTTTCGTTAAAGAGAGAAATCACAATTTCTCAGGCCATTTATTAAGTTGACAGTATCACAAAAACTTACAAACAAATAAGTACAGGTCGTGCAGCAGACATTTCACCAAAGAAATGTTCCAGTGTGATCTGCATATAAAGTTAACAAATAAGTTGGATTTGTCAGCAAAACTGTCTTCAAGTTGAGAGCAATATTTCTATATGGATTGAAAGACATGTATTCAGAAGCCTGCTTGTTTACAATGTAATAAGGCTGCTTCACCTCACCAGATGCTTGGTTGCCTCATTCTGAATCGCAGAATATGGCGCTGCACATACTTGGAAATTTTTGTCTATTTTGTTATGTAAATTGGAGGCTTTACATGTTACTGTGTACATTTTACTTTCATTGTGCTTTGAAATGCACTCAAGCGATTCTTTCTAACCCCAAAACATAAAAGTAGCCTTGCAGTTTCCCTTTAAGCAGGATCTTAAATAATTTTACATATAGGTGGGGATGCAATCCATCAATATTTGAAGTACAGCTCCACTCGATTTTAGAATCTCCTATCCCAGTCCAGATCAGAACCAGCCCTACCTAATTTGAGTTATGACATCAGCCTAGAATGTAATATTGCTGCTGGCTGACTTGACAAGAATGCTTGTAATATATAGGGTATGAAGTAGAGGCCTGCGGGACTGTTTTCTCTATGTCAATCTCACCTGCTTCCACGAGTATTTTAGTGCCCACCTGACCTTGCAAGGGATCATGACCACATCTTCCTGTACCACTGATATTTTAGGTCCAACAATACTACCCCCACACCTAGACACAGTTTTTATTGTAGGCATAATATTTCAGTGTTTCAGATGTATTTAACCAAAACATACATTAAACTAGTAATTGAGCATTATGTAACATTATAATATGCCAATGTTCACTTAATCCAGTTTTAACAGTCCATGACAACTCTCAAAAATGGGCTTCTTGGTAATGTACTATGTAAAAGCGGGCAAACTCACAGAACTTTCAATTAGCATATTTTAATTTACCATGAATAAAAATGTCACTGACCTCACTGTCAGTGCCTGCATTGTGTTCTGCCACACTAATATTAGCGCTCAGACACTATACTGAAATGCTGCATGAGTTTTACATCAGTTTTTCATGTTATATACCTTATTAGTGGTAGATTGAGAATGTTGCTTCAGCGTAACATTTCAATGTAGGGTCTTCTCAGTACTTAACAGTTATGAAAGATAAGTGTCCTGTATTATCCAACCCTCCTTAAGATATTAATCCACTTGCTCCCACTTGTTGTAGTGTAGATTTGTCCCATGCCTGCTCGCACCAGTTAGGCTGCATCCTGTGGGTTCCCAGTGCTGCTGGAGGGCTGCAGTATGAATTTCTAAATTTCACCCAACAAAATCAGGCAAGATGTGGTGTGAGGATCAGCTTTCACCAATCATGCAGCTTCCAGTCAGCATGTCACCTTAATACCTGTGCATTTGAACGTCATCTGTCATGCCTCCGTGGGTCTAATTTTAAGCCAGCAGCCATATCACCCTGCAACTCACAACGGGCAACCCACTGAAGCTCAGCAGGTCTGAGCCTGGTCATTACCTGGATGGGAGACCTCCTGGGAAAAACTAAGGTTGCTGCTGGAAGAGGTGTTAGTGGGGCCATCAGAAGGCATTCACCCTGTGGTCTGTGTGGGTCCTAATGCCCCAGTATAACGACGGGGACACTATACTATAAAAAGGTGCTGTCCTTCGGATGAGACATAAAACCGAGGTCCTGACTCTCTGTGGTCATTAAAAATCCCAGGGCATTTTTCAAAAAGAGTAGGGGTGTAACCCCGGCGACCTGGCCACATTTCCCATTGGCCCTTACCAATCATGGCCTCCTAATAATCCCCCTCTATGAATTGGCTTCATTACTCTGTTCTCCTCCCCACTGATAGCTGATGTGTGGTGAGCGTTCTGGCACACTATGGCTGCCGTTGCATCATCCAGGTGGATGCTGCACATTGGTGGTGGTGGAGGGGAGTCCCCATTATCTGTAAAGCGCTTTGAGTGGAGTGTCCAGAAAAGTGCTATATAAGTGTAAGCAATTATTATTGTTAATAATAAGGAAGAATAACATCCTTATTCTTCCTAACAGGATGGCACTCACCTGCCCATGAGCAACCTGTAACTGTTGTACCATTGCATCTCCTTGTAGTTTCTGATCTAGCTGCTTGATTTTTGTGGAACACGTTGGATGTTACAAAAATGGCAAAACATTTAGAGAAGATTGAACAGAAACACCTGGAGTGTCGAGAGGAGTTGTGATTCTGTATTAAAAATGGATTGTACCTCTAAAGAACAGCAGCCTTTGAACTGGTAGATCAAAAGGAAGCAATTCATTGTATGATTGCAACTGGAGAGTATAGGATTCAGATGCAAAATTTTATTATCATCTAAAATAAATGCTGTAAAACTTCCTGCAAACACTTTCACTCCAAGTGAAAATATGTCTGTTTCAGGATGTCAAGAGCTTTTGTGTAGTAGACAAACCTAGAAGTAGAACTAGCACTCCTCCAGGCTGACCTTTTAACTCCTGCCATCAAACTAGTATGACTGCTAACACTGATTTGACCAATTGTCACATTCCAGATGCATGTCAAACAATTTAACAAATAGAAATTATAAAAAAAATCTTTTAAAGAAACATTCAGAAATGTACACATTCAATTATACTATACAACGTGTTTAATAACATTGTTAGCAGTTCAGTCTTCTCTTAAAAGACACACGTAATTAAGACACTGGATTCCAACCCAATTAAATATGAATGATGTCTGTATAAATAAGCACTTTTTTTATTTTTCATACTAATCTGCTAATGAAGTAACACAATGCAAATTACAGCAGGTACCCATGATAAATTACTTGTTTTGTCACATAATAAAGCACACAGTACACATTTTACAAATTCACAATATGACATTACACATTTAAAAATCTTTCCCTTGTGATTTCTACATTTTCTGTGCCCTGGTCTCATGGCTCTGCTCTAAACCTTACCGTCCTCTAGGTAAGTATGATTTGAAGATTGTAGTGACAAATATGCTAGTTGTTTAACCAAGTGAAGGCCCTTCATCACATCAACCTCCCCTTCTGAGATCTCAAAACTGAGGTTTTGGCACAGGTAGTCTGATACACATTTTTGTGATCCTCATAGCTCAAGCAAGCTTGTCAAAGGTTCATTTACAGTCTTGGGCCTATATAGTGTATGTGACCAGCATTTACATTTACATTTATTTCAGAGGACACGGGAGCTCGGCAAACTTGGAAATAAAACAGTGGTAACATCTGACCAACACTGAGATTACTGCAGTGTCTTCCTTTTGGAAGGAAATGAACATTTAGTGATGGCCTTAGCATTGTTCACTTCAAGTCAAAGTAGTCCATCCCTAGTCATATACATGAGAAACTGTACTTCAGTCTGTGGTAACGCACTTTGATCCATTAATGGTCAGTCCTGTTTTCTCTATCTGACTTAGCACAGCATTCACATGCTGTAAATACTGCTCTCAGTACAGCTTTAGATTATTGCATCATCCAAGTATGCAGTAGAAAAAGATGGTGCGCTTTGTCCATTAAGTACTGAAATATGGCTGGAGTACCATGGAGACCAAAAGGCATGACTGGAAACTGAAAAGACTTAAAAGGTGTTCTATGCACATTAACTTCCTAGTATTCTAGTATTCAATGGAACCCTCCAGTAACTCAGAATCCGATCAAATAGGTGTGGTATGCTGAACATATATGGCAAATATAGGTTGCTCCACAAAAGAGTATTTGTCTACTGTAGAAAAATGCAGCTGTTTTCTTTGTTTTTCAGGTGAAAGGTGTTATTACAAAGTCAGAGAGAACACCAGTGTGTGTTCCTGTTTTCTTTCCCTAAATTCCTTCAGAATGTTCACTGAAAAAAATCTTTGAAGAATGTGATTTCTCAGGTATTGGGCATTTATAATTGACTCGACCTAGTCTGGTTCCCTGCAACTTATCAACAGTTTTCCGTCCAGTCTCGTTTACCTGCAGCCAGTACCAGCATTTTGAGCTTTTCACAGGGGCAGTGTTTACATACAGTTTATCTTGCATTTAAGGATATACAAGTTAGCATTTTCACCCTTCCCTGGCATTTTCTGCTCTCATTCCACCCTCAGCACATCCAGGGGTCTTTTCATAGGTCTTGAATTCAACATTTCACAAGGGAGATATCCCAGCTGATGCCTGCAGCACTTATAAATAGCCCAAAACTACACAGCTTAATAGTATCAATTAAAACAAAGCCTTCCAAGATCTGATTCACAATCCGAAAATGTTTCTCATTGTCTAAAGCGCACTTGGTGAGTCGATCTCTCATTTGCTCGGCTCTCTTTCTTTGGTGCAGTGGAGAGCAGAGGATCTATTCTTTTGGATAAATAGTACACACAGAGCTTAAACATCCACTTCTCGGGGTTTATTTTGTCACCCAACCAGTTGTTTTTGGTCTGGTGATGGCAGATGGAAGAAATCATAATAAAGGGAATATACAGTACAGTAGCTTCGACAAGGACCCCCACCTTCCCTCCTGACTGCATGTGGGTCCAGGTAGCTCAGTGTTGTTGTTCACAACTCTGATAAAGTCATGAAAGTCCTGAATTCATCTCTCAGGTTGGCATCCTGCCCTGCTCCATAACGTAGTCAACTAAACCTGAAGAATGTATAACGTTTGAACCAATCTGAGATGAAATGGAGCATCATTTCCATGTTTGGTCAACTGCACATTGCCAAGGGGTTTTATTCAATGTTTTAAATAAACTCTTTTTATCATTAGAACTAAAGATTTCATGATCTCCCCATGATAGCATGGATTTATGCCCTTTGCATAAAATATTCAAATATTAGAGTATTCAAGACTGAACATTTTAATAAAATACAATTAAGTATCATGTGTAATGCCACAGTATTTTTAAGACATTTTCTTGTATTGCCTTGCTACTACTTGTTAAGTTTGCCTTTCCTAAAGTGACACAAAGGAATGCAGTGCTACAATGATGTGGGCTGCCTAGTGTTTGCAGCAAGTACACAATAGTTAATCTAATTTGGAAGCAATTGCATTTTTTATTTGTCATCAAAGAATTGATCAGTTATCACTCATGCATCAACAGAGTGACTACAGTCCATTTTGGTATATTTATTGTGCTTTGGTGCCTTGTTGAACTGTTCCTGTACTCATATGAATAGTTTTAGATTTTGCCAGTTATTTAGTTTAGGATATTTTACGTCATATTATATCTGTTTAGACAAACATGACAAAAAATGTAGCAAACGTTATTGCCTTCATTGTATAATTCTTGCCTTCATATCTTGATATTTCAATCATGATCTTCAGTATTGCCCTCTATAAATGTAATTAACTTGGCAACCTGATAATCTTGCCATTTAAGCAAGTTCCATGGAACTTTTCAGCTTGTATTGGTATTGTTAATTAATTAGGTGTGTGGTATGCAACAGTGATTATTTGTTCATTATTTAACCAATTTGTTGAGTTAGACCATGTGATTACAGTGAGTGCTACTGATATCAGTGTTTGTATTGTAGTTTTCTAAACTACATGATATCTTATAATTTTTCAATTGAATTTGTTGCTGTTGCTTTTATCATCAATGATTAACACAGGAAAAAAATATATTTCTTTTTAGGGCTCATTATATGAGACATTTAAATAAGAAATATGCAAAAGGTACACTAAAATGCACTCATTAAAATCTCACCCTGAGGGCTAAGACTGGATTGAAAGCTTAAACTGAGTGTTTCGGTTTTCATGAGTCAAAGTGTCAATATTTTCTAATATTTTTTGAGGATCAGCTTGTACACATTTATGCATTGAATGACCAGACAAAAACTGCTGTCAGTGCAATGCCACCACTGCAACTTACTTATATTAGTATTGTCTATTGATACATTTTTTGTAGTATCTTTTTATTTTTTAGAAATTTAGAATTTCCAAGTATTTTGTAAACCCACCTCATTCTGGGGTTTTGTTTTTCGCTACTTGGTTCACAGTTACATAGCCCATGACCTCACAAAGGGGAGAATGAATAAGTGTAGACAGACCTCTCCAGGCCACCCACCTTCAACCCCATTGTCTTTTACCAATGTCACAGACACCACATTGATTTGAAGTGAAACTTATGATCGTTATAAGCATTTTTTTTACGTCTCTGTACATCATAGATGCTACTGCCTACATAAACCTTACATGCCCATATTAGACTGTGGCTAAATACTGTGTACACATTTGTGTTAAGAATATATATATATATTAAACCTTGTGCTTGTTTTCTAAATTATTTCATTTTACAATTGTCACAAAAAGCCCATTTTCTTTGTCTCAGATCAATGTCAATATTTAATGATTACACACAAGCTATTGACATTTTGCAGGTTAAGCAGCATTGTGGTTATCTATATGTTCAAATTGTCTTTCCATCCTTCACTTCTAACTAAACTTTGTGCTTACCTTACTGGATGTAGGATAAGATAAGTTATTCAAAGGAGACTTCTTTTATCTCTGACAAAAGTTTTTTAAAAAAGAAATATCAATAAAGAGAAAAACACAAAGCTAAATACACTGTAAACTATATGCAAACGGTTGCATTTCTGAAACATTCTGGAACCTTCAGACTTATATTTACTGTGTATAACAGTGAATTTAGATAGTGTACTCTATAGGTGAAGAAAGGCAATGCAGGGACTCTATATTGCGTAGATATATTTAAAATATTTGTCAATATGTATAATGCATTACATTGTTTTCATTGCAGCAGTTTGTACACACAAGTGCTTCACAACTGTGCCTTAATATAATACCAGGAGCACAAGTAAGATAAATTAAAGTTAGAAAAACTTACTTTTATTAACGTTACTCCACCCTATCTTTGATAGGTTTCACTAGCATCACTTGGTGAATATTTTTCTATTTGTTTTTTCTATGCTGGAAACGTATCTCAAGGATTCGGTATGTAAATGTCTCTTTCTCTTTCTTACTCACAAGCCTTAACAGAGGCAGCCATGCAAATTGTGTTCTATGCACTGGCTTCCATTGGCTTTCATTTGTGTTATACAACACTAAAATGGCAAGAACTCTGGTTAGTGATACCATAAAGAAAGGACTGATGTTATGTTTGGAGTTTTTGTTTTTTTATATGGTATTCTTTACTTCATATTTGCCCTGAATCACAGAAATATTATGTATATCTGGCTTACTGGCACATTTAATTTTTAAAACTTGGAAAAAGATTTGCAACTAATTACAATAGAAATTTTAACACCGATTTAATACACACAATTTTTTATTTATTAATTCTTGATTTAATACACACAATTCCAGATTTTTTTCTCTGGCAAAATCTGAAGAGGAAAAAAGGCCATTTCTCTCTGTCTATGTAAGAAGCATATTCAAAAATGTGGATTAAGACATTAAGAATCTGTTACAATTTACACTACCTACAGAATATCTACACACCCATTCTGTAATCGCACATTTTGTGGCCTAAAAGCCTAAAACCAAGCCATGTTAAATCAGAATTTATTTTATCTTTATTTACACATTGTGACACATAGCCTCCAAGTGAAAAATGATTGTTCAAACATTCTGAAAAGTAATTACAAATGACAAATTAAAGAAATTGGTTTGGTAAGTGTACACACACCTGAATTAGTACTTGATGGAAGCACCTTTGCTTGAATTACAGCCATAATTCTGTTTGGATAGCTCTATAGTAGTAAACCACACCTAGATTTGGCAATGTTAGTCCATTTCTCCTTACAAAACTGTTCAAGCTAAGTCACATTGCAAAGGAACCGTTGATGGACTGCTGCCATCAAGGCATTCCACAGATTTTCAATTAGATTAAAAAATAGTTGCCACTCTAGGACATTTACCTTACTCTTTAGCAACTCCACTGTTGTTTTTGCTGTGTCCATAGGGTAAATGTCATGTTGAAAAGTAAACTCCTTTCCCAATTTCAGCTTCCTTGGAGAGGGCAGCAGGTTTTTTCCAAGAATCCTTCTGTATTTTGCTCCATCCAGTTTCTTTTCAGTCCTGACCAGTGCCCCAGGCCCTGCTACACGGAAACACCCCCATAACACCTTCCACCATGCTTTACAGCAGGGATGGTGCTCTGTGTGTGATGTGCTACTGTATATTGTTTGCTTTTAGGCCAAAACATTTTATCTTGGTTTTATCAGACTACAAATATTTTTTCCACGTGGCTCCAGAATCTCTAAGTTCTTACCGCAAATGAGTCTCAATGTGGGCTTTTTGGAGAAGTGCTTTTCCTTGTGCCACCATTTATACAGATTTGTGGAGAGCTTAGGATATTTTTGTGATATGTACGCACTGACCAGTCTTTGACATAAAGGCGTGCAAGTCGTTCAAAGTTGCCATTGGATTTTTGATGGTCTTTCTAATCAGTCCCCTCCTTGCTCAGTCATCCATTTTGGAAAGAGAGATAACCTGATCTAGGCAAGGTCTTGTTGATGTTGTATCTCTTCCACTTATTAATGAAAATTTTGACTATATTCCAAGGGACACTTAAGGCCTTTGAAATCTTTTTACATCCATCTCCTGCTCTGTTCCTTTCCCGGAGGTCTTTTGATAGCTCCCTGTTGCCCATAGTTGACTTTCTACATTGTTATGTAGTACAGAGCAGAGGTGACATTCAGGAACATCTGAAATCATATATAATGGTTATCATTATAATAATGTATATATTATATGTATTCATAAATAATCAGAATCGCTACAGCTGAACACAGGTGGAGGCTAATTAGCTTGTTGTGTGATATGGAAGGCATTTGGTCACACCAGAGCTGATTTACAATTATTATTGCTAAGGGGTGTAATTACTTTTTCGAATGTTTGAGCAGTTGTGTTTCACTTGGAGGCTGTCTGTTACAATGTATAAATAAAGGTAAATTAACTTCTGATTTAATGTGTCTTGATTTAAGGCTGTTAGGCCACAAAATTTGTTACAATGGAAAAGCTTTGTAGATGCTAAAAGGGTGCTGTAAATAGTGATTAGGAGTTTGAAACTGTCTATGAGACACAATTGTTTATGTTGCTTGTAATGTATAATTTAGATATTTCTAACATTAAGTTTTTTCAGCTTACCATCAAATTCCCCTCATGTGAAGTGTTTTACTTCAACTTTGTTTTACTGCGGACTTTGAACTTCTTGCCTTGAAGCAGTTGTAAAAATCTTGCCGCATTCAGTGAGCTGGCAGGTACACCAGGGCAGGGAGCATGTCTTCCTGAAGGCTTACAGTCTAACCTGTTCCACAAGGAAATGTGCCCATTCTAAAATTAACCACTTGACTTCTAAGCATTTTATTTATCTAGATGACATATTTATATAAGGAAGTAATGATATATGTGAAAACAGGCTTCAGAGCTTCTTTGTAACATTTCATTGCCAGGTTTCAGTTAAAAATGTCTACATGTACAACACCCATATAGAGAAAATGGTTATTTCTTTCTAATTAGTTGGTAGTTCCATGAGCTATAATGTTAAATGTAATAAAAAGATAAAGACTCCTTCTACAGCTCTTAAAATAGCAAAAATATACAAGCCGTCATCAGAATTTTCCATTAATAAAAATAATTTACTTCAGCATACAACACAAAAACTGAAAAGGGGATAGTGGCAAGAGATTACCTACAGGAAATAGCATATAATTCAGCCATTTGCTTGGGAATATGAATCACACCTGTATTAAGTATTAATTTTGTATTAAAGTGTGACAATGGATACTATACAGTATATCTTTACTGTTGATACAATCATTTGCATCATTCTGTTGAAGGCAGCTTTAAAATAAATTTTGAAATGTAGGTATGCTTTGAAATTTCTATTTTTAGAAAAAAGAGACTTTTCTTCTAGAGCACGTCCTTCTTTTATGTCAAACAAGTCAGTCTTGCAACTTAAATACAAGATATATTGTTGGATCAAAAGTGTGTAAGCAGAATTTTGCAGACAAAAATGTGATTTTGAAATGTCCTTCTTTAAATTGAGTTGGTGGCTGTTTAAGTAACCTGTTTATATTAATCTCTTTATTGAGTATATACACAGAAATAATGCTCAGCAATTCACCATTTTTAGGGCATTGTACTGTAGTTGTCAGTTACTTACAAGAGCTTTGTTTTTTCATTCAAATCCCAACTTTACTGGCCTGAATGGATTGCTTCAGTACCAGTTTGTGAGCTGTCAGAAACAAAAAATACAAAATGTTATCGGTTCAAAACAATGTGTAATTGAAAGTATAGATGTAAAGATGTAAAAAGGACCATGTTAAACCAAATGAGATGACCACTTTCAGTGACTGATCCTTTGGACTTTTTATATTTTTTTGAAAATCCTACCACCTTCTGGTAAAATGAAGATTTGCAGGACAATCCTGTGAAACTTTGTTGTACACAGTTTAAGGTAACACACCCATGTTATTCCACATCAGTTTATTTAGAAGTTTATTTTAGCATAAAGAAATATTTTATGTTTTTCTGACTTCTCCAGTATGAACATGCATAGCAGTGTAGTAGTATCTATGGTAAGAGCTGTACAGATAGTGGACAAAACAAATGAAACCACTTATGTAAAGATCTGCAGCCAATAGGGCTGTATGTGCAATGGCGTAGAGTTTATCTCTGGAATTCTGCAGGAGGGATGCAGTGGCATTCTTCTATTAGAAAATCAATGAGCCAATTTAATAGAGGTCAAAAACCTCTTTCAAAGCTTCCAAGGTCTCCTTTTGCAACCATTATATTCTTAATTCTAGGCAAGAAAGAGCTTTTCAGAATTTATTTACATGATCCTAAGCGTGCTGTGATGTTATATGCTTAATTAACATGAGTCACACCTGAGTGAAAGCCCTTGCAATATACTGGTATTTACTCAGGTGTTTCCTTTTTTGTCCACTAACTGTACAAAGATATGCATTGATTTTATGTCTCATTTTCCCTTTCCTGTGCAAATGAAATATAAGATTATTCACATACTAAAAGCCACACCTGGAAATCACCAAAACTCTGCAGCTTAGTTCTGAGCCTCTTTTATTTCTTAATTTTTATTTTCTTAAGAAAAAAACAATTCTGTACTTTATTTTGCATGTTTTTACTCTTATGTTGAGTATTGGGAGAATATATGTGGATAAAATGGTGAATTTATACAAGAGCACAATATATAACGTATATTTGCAGTAAAGAAAATAGTTTAAGCTATCATGTTTTATATCATAGCAGTAAATGTCCTACACACTTCTTACTTGAGAGATCTGAACTGTATAATATATAACCAGCTGAAGATATGGACTCTCTGAGAGGTCTTACAGTATTTCTTTTCATCAGTTGTTTTTTACATTTACTTAACATTTAAGAGGTAATACTTTAAAAAGTATATGGGACAAAGACGTAGATAATGGGATGTTTTTCCACATAACAAACTTTTTCCTTTAAGCATCAGGCAATCTGTATTTCAGAAACATTTTTTTCAACTACTATTACAAAACGATTTCCTCTATGCAGATATATAGGAAGTCATGTCTAATGTATGATTATAATTTGTTATAGAAAAGTCTGAAATTCTTAAAATTATTTTATAATATGTCTAAATATTAATCATCTATACTGCAAGAACAAAATTGTAAAGTATGGCCGCCTTTTAAAGTAATTTATTGGAAAAATAGCATCAGTGGAATCAATTCTAGGCTTAGCAGTGATACAAAGGATTCTTGATAACTGAAAAAAAGGGAGATAAATATAGAAAACATTTCTTTACACACATAGTTGTGGATTTTCCCCCAGGTAGTTGAAACCCAAAACTGTGGGCTCCTTCAGGTAACAGTTGGATACACATTTAGGCCTTTACTTGACTGCTAAGATGCCAGAAAGGCAAGATTATTTATATGGCTTGCTTTCAATTGGTATGTTTTATGTCCCTAAGCCATTTGTATAATTCTAATATTTTCTCACTTTTCCTATAGAAACGGTACGGCGAACTCCTCGAGGTACAGAGGGCCTCCATCACAATCCCCCAACTATTGAACTTCGGCATCGTCCTCGCTCCCCTCGCCTGAACAACCAAGACCTTTCGCCAGATTCCCAGAGGTCCCCTCTCGATAATGCATCTCGACACCTGTCGCCCGAGGACAGGCTGCGTCCTGCTTCCCAGCCGCAAGAAAACAATCACACTGCATCATTGGAGGAGCCTTATCAACTGTCCGTCTCCCCAGAACAGAACAACAGCCACTGTCCCACCCCTACTGAAGGACAGCGCTCAGGCAGCCCATATCAAGACAACCCTCGCGTTATACAGCTTGTGCCAAGCGCCATAATGCATCCTCTGATTATTAATCCCAGGCAGACTTTGGACTTAAAACATTCTCGGTCTTCAGATAATGGCTGGGAGGGAAAGCCCATGAACCTGACTCACAGAGAGGACCTCCTATACAGGAACCACATTATGATGCCAGTCTCTCCACCAGAGGAAAAGCCTCTGCCCATTGGCAGGATAGCTGGTAAGAGCAGGTTTCCTAAATAAATTAAATGTGTATTGCCAGTTATGGAAAAACGTTTGAGTGATGGTGAAATACAAACAGTAAACATTTGAAAGCCATGTTTGAATGTTTTATTGTTTTAATGTTCTTTTAATGTTTCTTTTTAACTTGTTTTGCCATTACCCAAAGTGATTTACATTTGTAAACATTTATACACTGGAAATTTTACTGAACCAGTCTGGGAGAAGTTTGTTCAAGGGTATTACAGAAATGTCCGATCCAGGATTTGGACACACAGACTTTGAGTCCAGAGGCCTAGCTACACCTACATGCTACACTTTTAGGTTGTTTTTATTCAGTAGAAATGTATCAGCATTATTTCCTATATTAAAAGTCTATCAGAGAAAATATACATAAGGGTTTGGAAGAAAAGCCTTTTGAATGAACTGTGTTTTAAGATGATTTTGTATTTGAATTAAAAATCTTTTCTGAAATGTTCCTTTTTTCCAATACTGGGATAACTTAGAGCAAGTAGATTGCATAACAGTTATTGTCTTACAATAATACTAATGCTCTGATTGTTATTTTCCATAATACAGACATTTTCCCTTTTATTACTGAAACAGTACATGAATTCACAGGCATTTCTATTTCACCTTGACAGATTGCAGGCTGCTGTGGGATTATGTTTATCAGCTTCTTTCTGACAGTCGGTACGAAAACTACATTCGTTGGGAAGATAAGGAAACAAAGGTTTTTCGAATAGTAGACCCCAATGGTCTGGCTCGACTTTGGGGGAATCATAAGGTAATTAGCCAGGCAAATTCATCACATATTCTATCTCTGCTTACAATGAAAAAAAAAACATTTTTTTAATCAAAAAACTTTTAAACTTAATAACATAATTAGGCACTGAAACATATGGCTTATAGAATATTGTGAAGCTCTAAACGTAATATTCTCTGATATGGTGATCACATTTTTTGTTATTGCCTCACAGGCTAGAACGCTGTGTAAAACAGTATGTTATTTGGTTGTAAGTTATTTAACATACAGAATGTCAGTAAGTCTTACATGCTGAAAGAAATGGAAATTACACCTGACAGAATGTAGTTAAAGTTGTAAAGTATGTATATATTCCCACCCACTTTACTTCTTTTACATGTATATAGCTACATATTTCTTTTACTTCTTCTTCTGTGTAAGAGTGAAATTCTGGGGGATTTCTCACTTTGCCTTTGGTTACAGTACAAATTCTATTTAGAATTCATTTTTTTCTTCTTGTTTTTGCTTGACTTAAATATATGAGATTTTGTGAGTTAAGTTTACATTACTGACATCTTTGGTTGAGAGCATTTAAAAAAATTTTGAATGCTCCAAAAATAGCTTTTATTGTAAATGCTTCCTTACAAAAAAGGATTTTCTTTGTACAAATTCATGGCAACAATTACAATTAAGTTTTCAAGGTTGAATTGGAAATTGTATCAGGGCTGTACAATATTTCAACAACCTGAGCTGTCTTTTTTTCTATTTTAAACTAAGAACCGTACCAATATGACCTATGAGAAGATGTCGAGAGCACTGCGGCACTACTATAAACTGAACATCATTAGGAAGGAGCCCGGACAACGACTATTATTCAGGTGAGATGAATATGACATTTTCTCAGGTTGTTTTTTATTGAGCATTTTTTCTCTGACGTTTTTTACAATTTAATAGAATTGTATTTAATACAATTTAATTGTATTTAATAGAATTAAATGCAATTAATAAAGTGATTTACGTTTTGTGCAGAAGTGCAGGAATCATAATACATTGGTCATAAATAATTTTTCACTGTCAAATCAGAAGACAGAGAAAATACAAATGTTTCAATGTGTGTATATATAGGCATTCGTCAAGAAAAGGAAACACCAAATGTAAAATATTGGGCAATGGGGCATTTGCACTCTCCGTATGGCCAATATGAACTGTATGTGCTGTGGCATTGACTCTACCAGCATCTGGAAATTTACAGGAGGGATGTGAGATATGTAACGTTAAGAAATGATTAGCATTGTCCTTGCCTTCTAAGGAAATGAGTACTCTATAACCATGTCAAAATCTGTCCCAAGACATTATGGAACCACCTAAACTCTTTACTGGGACCAGATAATCAGGGCTGTAGAGTTCTTTAGCTTGGTGCTACGTTTGCACTCATCCATTTGTCAAGACAATATCTCATTTTTTCAAAGCTCAGTAGTCCATTGCTTGTGTCGTTTATACCAAACATGCTGGTTCGGGTGTTGGATTAAAACACACC
Organism: Lepisosteus platostomus; assembly: GCF_059453375.1. NCBI lineage: Eukaryota > Metazoa > Chordata > Actinopteri > Semionotiformes > Lepisosteidae > Lepisosteus > Lepisosteus platostomus. The sequence goes on from NC_142619.1 coordinate 32,596,346, forward strand.
ACTTGGACATTCAGTCTGAACCTTCAGATTGTTTATATGTCTTGCTCAGTACACACAATATAATCAAATATCTAGAACAGAAACAGGAAAAAAACAAAAAACACTTTTTATTGTGTTTCTTTGAAAGTCAGTTTCTCAAGTTGTGATACCTAGAATGTAAATTTATTCTCTAATATGTTTAATCACTTGGCTAAGAAATAGAGTGATTAGATAGATAGATAATACTTTATTAATCAAAAATCTGCATGAAGTTTTATGAACAGAGGACCTGGAATGATTTTCTCAGCCTTCCAAAAACATGAAATAATAAAATGGAAAGAATATTTTTTTTCTATTGTGTTGACTTCTGGCAGTGCTGGAAAGCCTATACAGTATATGGTGTTTATGGAGGAAAAAAAAGTGTTTGCACTTTTTTTCAAACTTCTGGTGTGTATTTATGAAAGATTGACAAAGGCTTCGTGAACTTTTTTTTTTACTTCATTGAAAGAAAAAAGAAAAACACTGAAAAAAACGGGCAATAGACATAACAGCTAAGAACCTTCCTAAGTCTCTGAATGATCAGAATGGACACCTGAAGAAGGCTCCACAGCCGGAACATTGTGTTTCCTGTCTTATCTTTTCAGCATGGAATAAACCTTTAGTTGTTTCTAAAATATGAATTAGATTCTTTTTCAATCACAGCGCTACAGGATGTATGCTCCTCAACTTCTTATTACACCTTTTAGAATATGTAAGCCACCGTTAGTAGCCTGGGACAGCTGTTTTGCCAAAGTTCATCTTATTAGCATAGAGTCAGTTATAACTCCTAAATATAGCTCCACAATGCCGAACCTTTTTGTTCATTTTGAACAAAGTATAGTGTATCAGATGAATCAATTCACAATTTTCCTGATTATTTTTTGACTCACTAGTTATTCAACACAGTGAAATGAATTGAGTATTGAGTCCAGAGAATCGGCACAGGAAATAAATCGGTTCCAATCTGAGAGCACAGAGAACAATGGAACAAATTGGGAAACTCAAGTAAAATGTGATATATTAAATGCTAAGCAATTGTACATTGTCAAACTCCATAAAACATGTAAAGTGTTTGTATTCATGATGTGTGTGAAATTGAAGACTGTATATGAGCAATGTATTTTCCTATTTTTATTATTATTTTTATTTATTATATATTTATATATCGTGACTGTTTTATTTTGACATTCCAAAAGCCGTAGACTATTATAATTCTAACAGTAGGTGTGACTAAACTACCCAGCAGTAAGTCGGGGTCGTCTACAAAAGTAACCTAAAATAACGAGGACACAAAAATAAAGTGCAAAAACAGTAACCTTGTTTTGAAGTGTGCTATTACAAGAGAAATATTTTTAAAATGGAAAAAAGACAGAACATTTAAAATAAATAAACAGTAGTTTCACCAGGATATTTCCTACAGGCAGTTTTACATTTACAGTAACAGGCCTACAATAAACCAAGCTGTGTAGTGAAACATAAAGACAACACTAGAGTGCTTCATTTTCAGTGCAAGGCTTAATATTCTGAGTTCCACCCCCAGTTCACTTGATAGGTAGTCCTCCATTTAAACCACCAATGAGGTAACACAAAATGTACACACAAGAGAAAAGGACAACAGGTACCCACAACAGGTATAACACAAATACAAAAATCAGCCATTACACAGATTAAATGAATCATACATAATACTGTACAGTCTTAACAAAGACTAGCCTAGCGTTAGATTTTTCAAATTAATTGGAAAAATTCAGACATTATGTGACAAGGGCATGCAAAAGCCATTTGTCACACTGGATATACCTACTAGAAGAGTACATGATTTTGTCTTAAGGTTTCAATAATACCTACTTAAGAATGTCTTCAGCTGCGAATGCATATATGCCCTAGCGTATGTAAATAAAATGTTATGTTGCTGCTTATACGTATATACATAACAGCTAGATATGAGACATATAGCCAGCAGCCATATCACCCTGCAACTCACAACAGGCAACCCACTGAAGCTAAGCAGGTGTGAGCCTGGTCAGTACCTGGATGGGAGACCTCCTGGGAAAAACTAAGGTTGCTGCTGGAAGAGGTGTTAGTGGGGCCAGCAGGGGGTGCTCACCCTGTGGTCCACGTGGGTCCTAATGCCTTAGTATAGTGACGGGGACACTATACTGTAAACAGGTGCCTTCCTTCGGATGAGACCGAGGTACTGACTCTCTGTGGTCATTAAAAATCCCAGGGCGTTTCTAAAAAAGAGTATGGGTCTAGCATCCTGGCCCTTATCAATCATGGCCAAATTTCCCATTGGCCCTAACCAATCATGGCCTCCTAATTATCCCCATCTATGAATTGGCTTCATTACTCTGCTCTCCTCTCCACTGATAGCTGATGTGTGGTGAGCGTTCTGGCACACTATGGCTGCCGTCGCATCATCCAGGTGGATGCTGCACATTGGTGGCGGTGGAAGGGAGTCCCCATTACCTGTAAAGTGCTTTGAGTGGAGTGTCCAGAAAAGCGCTATATAAGTCTAAGCAATTATTATTATTATATATACGTGACAAATAGGCTAAATACTCTTTCCTATCTAAATACTCTAAACTGTCAATATATGATATTTCCTCTATATGATATTTCCTCTATATTAAAAATGTTTATATTTCCTCTATATGATATTTCCTCTATATTAAAAATGTAATCTTGTTTCTCAAAATGTAATCTTGTTTCTCAAAATGTGTATCTTTCCATATGGAAGAAGGAAAACCACCAATACTAATAATTTTACATTATCTTTTTTACATTAAGTTTCATAAACGAGTTATCCTTGTTTCAGTAATTTTGTCTCTAAATATGGTATTCAGTGGCACTCTGTCATTCAGTGAACCAAACGCATTTGAGTCATTTACTGACTGCCTGGTCCAGTAGTACTGTTTTGTTTAAGTGAATCACTGAATCACATGATCAGAATTTGTTCATCTTTTGAATCAATTCACCTGAACTGCCAATAAATTTAACTGAACTGAATCAAGTGAATCAAATCACTAGGAAAAATAGTATTGTCCGACTCTATTGCTAGGACAGATACTGTATATCTCTGTCCATTAGAATAAAGTTTTAAGTTAGGGTAGAAAAAACGAATAGCACTGAAGTAGAATGAATTGGGGGTTAATAACTTCACTGTCCAATCACAGTTCTGTAGGCAGAGCAATGCATTACACTGTATGTCTTTGGTCTTAATGCTATATAGGAGATGCAAGTATCACAGAAATTTCAAGTACCAAGTTTTGAAGAAGAAGGTCTTTACTATGATGGTGAAGCAATGCTATAAGAGCAAATAAGTCAACATTCCTGTGAAACATGCTGAAAGTCTTTTTCTGTCTTTTGTATTTCAGGTTCATGAAAACGCCAGATGAAATCATGAGTGGACAAACCGACAGGCTTGAGCACCTTGAGTCAGATTTAGATGACCAAATGTATGTAAAGGAAGAGTGCTGAGCTCTTTAAAAGATGTGATAAGACAATCAAAATTTCTCAAGAGGGATTTTAAAAAGAAACATTCTTGAAGACCGGGACCTCTGGAAAGCACAAGCTACCTGCTTTATTAATGTGTGACACATAGCCGAAAAACATTTTGCAACTTAGCCTCAAACTGAAGAAAAAACGCAAGATCTACTGATAGTATTCTGGCATTTACTTAGAAATTCGATGGAAATGTCAGTGATTCATCCTTTTAAATTAAAAACCGCAATTCCTGCTGTGCCATTATAATAGCAATTAAGCACAGTTTATGGAAATCAATTAGCTCAAAATTTTGGTGTTGGGATTTTTAAAATATGCTTAATTTAGGGTGTTTTTGCCATTCAGTGCAAAACATGAGGGATTTTATAAATTTAGAATAAGAACTTTTTTAGGTGCAATAATGACAAACATTGGATCTTTTTTAAGTTTTGCTTTTTCATTCATTTTGTAAATTAATATCTTTCCATTTAATGTAAGTAGCAATTTTTTCAAAAAAGGTTCATATAGGAGATGCTTGTCTTTACTTAGGGGGAACAAAAATGTATAGGAACATCTTTAAACTATGGAAGTTGAAGATTTAGATGTTTGTCACCATGCTTAGTGTCAATGAGTCTATATCATCTTCATTTTTCAAATTGTTTCCTTCATGATTTGTTTCTTCTGTAACGTTATACATTACATTTCTTTGTATGTTAGGATTGTAGAATGGATTATCTGCCTTTAAACAGGGTGTAATGAAACTTCAGACCTAAGCTAAAGAAAGCTTAGCCCTTTGTGAAACAGTTCACCTAAAATTTCCCCACTGTTGCAGCACAAGCCATAAGGAAAAAGAAATAAATACATAAATGAATTATTTGCTGGATCTTGCTGTATCTAATTAGTTTGAAGGGAATCAAACCAAACATTCTAAACATTTATTTTCTGCTGTACTGTCTGTAAGCTTATATACAGTTCCTGTATATATGTTCTTGTGTTAAAATTATCTTTTAAAATGTTTTTGTTGTAAATTTGGGGTTCATCACTTTAAGAAAGGTGGTAAGATTATATTCACCCAGGGTAATTGGTCAAATGCTTGGTACAGTATATGTTAGATCTGCATATACCAAGGAAAAATAGCACTATTTGTCTTATACTGTATATACCATTGGGTGATGCCAATTTGGCAGTATAAATGCTTAAATTTAAATAATAAATGATTGCTTTCTTACTCATTTTTCAGAACAAAAGGATTACTTGTATTGATATGTTCAAATGATCAGGTTCAAGAATTGAAATAAGAGAGCCACTGGGCAATTGTGATCACACAGTGGTGCCTTCTGATAGTCAAAGACAGATCAAGAATTGACAGAGAATGCATGGTTACATTCTAAAAACTACTTCTAGAGGCACAGATACAATTCTTACCAGATGTAAATTATAGTCAAGAACCTCTAAATGGTCGAAAGTATAAATAAAGAAAAAAGCTTGTAGAAATAAGTTAAATTAAATGTTATATGGAGGATGGAACCAAAATACACAGTTTACACTGAGAACAAACTCAAGAAAGGTATTAGAAGTATTGGTAAGAGTGGTGCAGTTACTAAAGCCTAGAATTATTTTTCAATATTGCAATGACAAAACATTGTTAAGAGAAAAATAATCTAAGTAATTACATAATGTAAGATGAGCAGGGAAGTACATATACAAGTGTTCTAACTGATTTCTTTACACAGGTGTTCACACTTGACGAAAGTATATAATATAAAAACATATCCCACCTTAAAATAAAAATTGTAATGATCTAATTGTAACAAGGTGTGTTAAAGGGTTTTGTAAACCATGAAACAAAGGTATCACCTGGTATTGATCAACTATATGAACAAAATGCACTATTCGGAAGAATTTTTAATTTGCCTCTTAGAATTGGGCTACCATTGAGAAAAGGTGCTTTTACATTTACATATACAATGATGATACAATGGTGTAAAAATACAAATATAATAACCAAATTAGAAGGGCAACTAAATAAAAAAATAGCTGTTAAGAATTTGTCAGATGTCACCTGAAAAAGCTCAGCTGCTAGAACTGATTTATTTCTTTCTACTTTTCAGTGTGGAATTAACTTAATTTTTGTTACTTGGCAGCCTAAATACTAACTCAGGTCCACACTATAACCTAAATAAAAACATGGCTAGTGGATTGCACAGATTTAGTGGAGGCAACTACAGAAGTGTATGATGTCAACACGCATGATGTGATATTTTTGGGCAGACTGGTCGTAGATCAGTAAATGTAGAAACCATTTGCAAAGTATTTGTATTATATGATTTAGGGTACATTATTAGATTTCAGTGTGATTTTATCTACCCTGATCAACAAAACTAGAAGAATCCATAGCTATAGAAAATATGTTTTGGCTTACATGAACTTGGAAATAACTGAAACTGCACTTTCTGCAGTCAACTAAAGATAATAAGAGATTTCTTATATAAATACACTGTGAATATTGTATATATATACACAGGGTATTTTTGTTTCCGGTGTTTATTTTCATTTGCTTGCCTCTCTTTACAGTAAAAGCAGTCACTGAATCTTCATTAGGTCCCAAATTAATGAAAAATATTCATTGGCCTATGAGTTTGGGCTCTTTGTTACGAACTCTAAAGATTTTAAAGATTGTACTTGAGATTATTGTAAATTACCTACTGTATGTCTCCTTTTTGTTGAAAAGAATGTCTGGACGTCTTGCTTTACTGCTATTGAAAATAAAACCTAAACTATAAAAAACCCACTTTAGGCTAAATGACTCTGCATGACTGGAATGCAAGCAAAATGGGCTGTGGGCATAGTGATCAGCATTACCTTTAAACTCTGCTAGAGGGTTTGATGAGGCAGAATGATCAACAGCTGTGATGAGATATCAAAGGCAGCTTGCCTTCTTTTGTAATTAGCGTTTTATTGTTTTTAATCAGGAAAAATTGGCTTATGATAAGTTTAGAGGGATCATGTTTATTTACAAATAAACACCGAAAACGTAGTCTTTTTATACAGTATATATAGCATATATTTTTTTTTAGATTTTTGTTAGACATTTCTGTTCTAAAAGAGCAATAACAATCCATTCAGCAGTCTATATGTTATTCATCTTAATGATCTCCAGATCGCAACCCAGACTGCAGAATTTGGTAAGTACGGTTGATATGGGTGGATATTCATTCAAAGGTTAATTTGGTTTGAGGAATATACAGGGTGTGGGTGCATTTTTTTAAACTCAGAAATGATTTACACATTGCGATGTGTGATCTCTACTGTATTCTGTTTATTACATCTATGGAGGTTTTCTCTCGTTCAATTTTATTAACGTCTTTCCTCTACTCCTCTTGTAATAAATAAATATATTTTTAAAAAATTAACAAGCACTTGAGATCATATTGTCAAGTACATGTGTTCTCTATATTTTAACTATACATAGTTGTCTTGTTCAGAGTTACAATTAGATAAGAGAATGCCTAGTCTGGCATACAGTATATCCCTCCCACTCAGGCCCACTTGAAACCTGTGAAAAGCACATGGGGGATCCTGACATGTCAGTCACTAACTTGGTTATTGGGAGTTTCCCATCTCTTTTTTTATAACACACATACATTTCTCATGCCTCTGTGGAAATAGCACATGGTATATGTGGAACTTTTTCAATTTTAAATGCTAATTGAGTATGTTCATAGAACAGTGTAATAAAATGTATATAGCTCATTGTTTATGAGCTATATACATTTAATATTACATTAAATACATTTAATATTTAATTTAATTTATAAATGTATACGTTTAATTTATACATTTAATATTTATATACATTGAATTAAAAAGTATTCCTTCACAGGTTTTCAAGTTTATCTTTACAAACCCAACAGACATGATGACAACTGCTCACAACTTTTCATTTTTATGGTAAGCAAAATAATAATGTCATTATACATGTATGTAACAATATGATATATTCCACTAGTAAAAGAATATTCATGATTTAACAGTTATAAGTATGGTTTACTTATCCCTACATTAAGAAAAGCACTGTACATTAATGCCTTTGTGCACTACTGTACCTTATGTAAGAAGAGGTTTTTAATTTGATTAATTCTACAGTGGAATCCATAAAAAAACTCAAACCAAAAAACACTTAATGAATTTAATTTACAAGAATTAATAACCACGTAAATGTGCAGAAACTACCTGATTTTTGGGTCATTTAGATGAGTCTCATTTATGTTAATATGCATTACACTTGTTGAATCAATTTTATCAAATATAAAATCATGATTTAATCTCAAATGTTATGCTATAATATCTTACTGTGTATACAGTATGTTTTTTGTGTGTGTGTGCTTGTAATCAGTTGTAATATAGTTGGGGTGATATTTTAACCAGGGAATTTTTAATTGAAAAAACAGTATGTGCCTTTGTTTCTTCTGGATGTAATTATTCAAAAAAAGTCTCACTGGTATTTTTATATAGTACATTTACAATTTACAGTCAACTGTCATTTATTCAAAATTGCACTCCTCTTGCCTTGACAAAACTATAACTCATTTTCTTTGATCCTCCCTATAAATTTAGAATTTATTTTTACAATTTCAGTAATGAAATACAGTATAAGGCAGTATATAACAATGTTATTTCTTACCAAAGCAATCTTCATTTATTCCCCAAGCCACACTCTGAGTGTCCCCTGAGATTAGCATTACAGTGTGGATAGTCTTCACAAATGTATTCTTTTTGCCTGCCTCAGGGAATTCATTTTGGTACCTTTTTATTTAATCTGTAGTAATTATAACATGCATTTAATAACAAACATTTTTATTAATAAAAATACTTTTCTTTATGCTACAGTTCTGTAGGGGGCTTGCCGTGAAAGATGTGTATTCTATTATAACACCATTCTTACCTTCTTATAACACCAAAGATAAATTGGGGTTTATTTTTTCACTTGAATTATGGTTGTAGTTATGGTCAGTGGTGTACGTACAGGTGTATGGAGGTTGACCTCCTGATACAGGTGATGAAAGAGGAAATAGCATCTTAAACTCCACTTTGTATGGCTAGAGTTCTGAAATGTCTTGTCAAAGAAAAAAAACGTTAACTCTGTAACTTAGGTCTCAATGGAGCTCACTAACGTCTGAGAAATCACTGAGCTGTTGAAGTGGCAAAAATCTATGTTGAACAGACCTCATTAAGTTATCAATCATTTCCAAAAGTCTTTAATGAGAAGCTGTACACTGAGAACATTTCTAAACTATGATAGCCCCAAATTAAGTTAAAGGAAAGTATAACAAGGTTAAGCAATATAGTTAAATTCAACAGTCATGTAACTTTACTACCCTAATGCAGTTTTGAAATTGCATGCTTAATTAAACTGTTAAAATTATTAAAATAAGATTACAATTAATTCTGACCTTAACCTATAACATTTTAAATCTAAATACAATAAGATAAAGTGATTTTAAGACTATTGAGCGAAACAAAAAACTACAGCACATACAGTAGATGCTGTTCCTTGATGACACTCATGGTGGCGACATTGTACAAGGTTTGATTGTGAGCCTATTCTCAAGTTCTCCAAGGATCTATTTCACACTCTTGTATACTGACACTGGTGTATTGTGCACTGGCGTGACAAGAAACCAATACTGGTTTCCAATCCTATATTTAAAATAAAATTGCAAAAAAATGTTGGTACTAGGTATGAAAAAAAGTCCACTGAGTATGTATGAAGTCAGAAACATTTTAAATTATGTCCAGCATTTAGGAAGTCTTAATGATATTAAGCTTTTAATTGTATGCAGACGATTGTTTAAAATATTTTAATTGAATCTATTTGCAGTGGATCTAGCACTACTTTGTGCGAATCTGACAGAATCATGTAGTGACGTGACACTATGGTACTGTACCTCATTTTTTTTTAATTATAGCTAGGGCGTTTACCGGCCCTTTGAAGCTTTATCAAAAGTCAAATCACTGCAAGATTAGCGCAGAAATCGAGTTTCACTCAGTTGCTGCATCTCAGTGTGTAAGATTACTGGTTGAGCTGGAGCTTCCAATTGCAATGAATTGGGTTCATGAATATGCGATGCTGTAGAGATGCCCCTTTTAACTTTCCTAACATATTATATTAACTCGTATTCAGTAAAACTGAATTTTATGTGCTCCAGCTTTCTACAGCATTTAAAGTAATGTGTATTCAAAGCATGAGCTTAGATGTTTGTATTTAAGATACACCTGACAGAATATTAGAAAGTCTTACAACAGTGGTGTAGCTGTACAATATTATCTATTAATTGGGTAGTAGCGCACATAAACAGTGTGCTGCCAGAGGCGGGAAGCTGCAATACGTCCATGTGCATGAGAAGTGAAAGGCTTAGTCTCCTGTCAAACACCGAAGTGTAAGGTCTATCTTTATCAGCAGGAGAGGATCTTGACTAAAACTGTTTACATATGTCACTTTTACGCGTCACCAAACATAGGCTGCTGTTCCGTGAAAGATTACATTTTTTCACGTTTTTATTTTTTTCATTTTTCATCTTCCTTTCGCATTTGCTTACGGTTTGGAGCTGACGCATACTGGCGCAATTGCATTTACCTGGGGATGAACGTAGTAAAAAGAAAAGACGGGAAGGTATAAGGTATAATGAACTAGTTAATCGCTCTAGGAATCCTTTTCATCAGGTAGAACGCACAACAGAAGCTCTTGACAAGAAGAATCGGGAGCGACTGAGGTGGCACTTAGCCTAGAGAGTTTCTTTTCTTCTGTTAACTAATTAGTTCCAAGCCTGGATATAGCTTTGTGGATTGAACTAAAACCTCTTTAGTTCTGGGCTTTGAAACATCTGGATTCTGCTAATTTTACATCTGGATGGGAAGATTTGGAAGACTGCATGGGTTTTAAGAATGGAAAGGGATTAAGAATGGTTTTTTTGTAACCCAAAGGAGGTTGAGAGGTGCACTAAAGGAGCGGGGCAGCAGGTATGCAATAAAAGTGATTAATATTGGGTTTTAATGTTTATTTTCGTGGTGTTCTATTAAGTCAGCTATATGCATGCCATGCTTATGCATGCTCAGTTAGAGACGTGCTGCTATTAAAATGTTTTTGCCGGTCTAGAAGTGAGACATTTCATTGATCAAAGAATAGTGATTTTTGTTTTTGTCTTTTTTTTTGTCTTAACAACGACTAAGAAATTTAGCGTTCCTTATAAATCGAAACACTAAATGAAATAACGAAACAAATTAGTGATAACGAAGAAAAACTTGAAAGTTCTGAAGGCTTGCTGTCTTCAGACGTGTGTTTGGAAATAACTGCGGCTTTTTTCATAAAGGATTTAAACGAAGATACTTTCTATCTTCTATATTTCTGTTTTTCCTATTGCTTATTCGACCATGTGATCTGGGTGCCTCAGTCGGCTCGCAATAAAAGATCAGAGCGTTTATTAAAACATCAGAGCGTTTACTTCTCAAAAAAGCAAAAGAGGGGCTATTCTGTCAGTTTTGATTTAAACAAACAGCGTTACCTTTGTTATTCGATTTACAAACACTTAACGTAACTTTTATCCACAAAGCTGTCCACTATTTAGCACTAGTTTAACCACTTCACACCTTTGCAGTCGCGCGTTGTGAGCCTTCACATGTTCAACAGGGTTGTATTTTGGGATAACCTAAAACACACATATATATATATTATTTGTGGATATCATAAATGGAGTCTCACTTAACATCTTTGTACAGGTCGTGCTAGTAATTGTGCTCCCTGTCTTTGATAAAATATAGTATTGTTGTCTGCTCCTGAAATATATCTCAACTCTTGTGACAGTTTCAACTGTCTATTGACTAAAACATTATTCTTATCCGTTTGTCGTTTTAAAAGATAGTTTATGCCCTGTGAATCTGAGGTAGAGGTGTGTAGGTATCTTATTCTAAAGAGAATTTTTGCGACATCTCAGTTTTAAATTAATATTGACAAACACCTTTTACCCCGGGGGTTTCACGTGTTTATCCACCTAAACAGATATCTCACCAAGAAAGCCTACCTGTAATGTATTAATTGCAACAATATAAGAGTTCAAATATAGAGAAACCTCTAAATAGGTATGAATGAAGCCCATGTCACCTAACTTGTCATCTAAAGACTTGCGCATTTTTTGAAGATCTGCCGAGTTGATTATTTAATTCTAAATTTCATGTTGGCCTGCATATCAGTAATGGAGTGCCTGAAGATACGTTGATAAATAATTTGAAATTTAAGAGCGGAAGACCTATGAGTAAATAACAAAAATAAAGTAAATACATTGTATCGAGTTATAAATATAAAAAATGACGTCTTTGCTGAAGTGAGCAATAGTAATTTTACAAGGTGAAAAACCTTCCTTTTTAAACTGAAGAGGTAGTTTCTGAAATCTTTGAATCTAAAAACTCTTCGGAAGAAATCTTGTTACATATTTAGATACTCAGAATGTTAAACCCGCTGCGCAAGTTTAATATGTCAGCCATGAACTATTTATGATTTTTAAACGTACTACAACAGATTTTTGTATTGCACAATACACAAACAAAATATATCTAGAAACATATCTCTAATCTTGAAATTTTACCTCTTTAAATTTTATATTCGGAAACAAAGACAATGTTAGTCAACAACTATGAACTACCACTGTATTTCTTTAAATTTGAAACAGTTAAGCAAGTTTACTGTTTTATTGTTGTATAATGTATCTATTGTCTTGTTTGCCTTATAACGTCTCTGTTTGACTAAATGTCAAACAATAACAATATATGCCAATACTTGTGATATTTCTGTTTGTGCGTTTTTACGCATGCTGTTATTTCAAGAGATTATTATTTAATTTTGTTTTATATCACTGGAACATTGTTGAGACGTAACGAAAACAAAATACGAATATAAGATTACATTGAGAAACATGTACTGTACCTAGGTTAGTTTGATCACTTCTGATGTAGAAATACATTGGTAAGTATGCAAAAGTATACAAATGAATATTTAAACAAATGTAGTCTCTATTGAAGTAAAATCTAGTTAATGTGACTCGACAGCAACAGAATAATTTCTATCAGAAAAATGACTTCGGACTGCAAAAAATAAACTTGCAAACAAGATTTCAGATTTGTCATAATGGTTTTTAAAAGTTAAGTAGGTTACACCGCACAAATTGAATACGTAAACTAAACACTTGTGTGAATAATTTAGTGAATCCTTAAACAAACATAACAAAGGTTTTAAGATTTTGGTGTGGACTTACTGTATGTAAGCAAGCAAAGCACAGCTTTTTTGTGATTACTCTGGTTCTTAGGTTTATTAGAAGTTTGGTATAATTAAAAAAATCATTAGTTTACAAACCCAGTCACACTAAACTGTGCTACAATTGTATCTTGATAAGCTTTTCAAATAAACTTTCTTCTTAATGTTTCGGCGTTTAAACGGCCTTTAGGTGATGGCTAACTTCAGAGCCTCCTACAGTGTTTTTCTTGACAGCAGTAGCAGATTACATGTATTTTTTCAACACTGTTGTACAGTATTACATTTAGTATTTCTTACCTTCTAAGTTTGCACCTATATGTTATTAGAGGTTCTTTCCCCCCCCTATATACAGTATATAGATAAATGTCCTGCATTAACAAACTAAAACATCCAACAGCCTGAGATTTACTTTTGTAAATATATGGGGGTAGCTGCCTATAGTAGCTCATATACACGCATATATTTATATAGTAATTTTATTATTTTAGCATTGAAATGAAGTATTATAAGAAACATAGTGTTATAATAGGTGGTGCTGTGGTTAGCATTGCTGCCTCACAGCGCTGGGATCCTGGGTTCAGTTCCTGCGATACTATCTGTGTGGAGTTTGTATTCTCTCCCTGTGTTCATGTGGGCTTCTTCCACAGTCCTCCCAGACCAACTTTCTATTTGGTTAATTGCCTCTAGTGAGAGTGTGTGCATGTCTGTGTTTGTGTCTGTTGCCCTGTGATGGACTGGTGTCCCATCCAGGGTGTATCCTGACTTGAGCCCGTCACTTGCTAGTATAGGCTTGGGCTCCCTGCGGCCGCGAGTTAGATAAAGTGGTTAGAAAATGAATGAGTAGTTGGATGGCTAATGTGACAATGGCTGAAGCTTTCTCTCAGTAGGTAAACACTAAACAGTGTAAATAGTTGACACAGTGTATTAAATAAATTGGTCCATAGTTCTCTTCACATGAAATTCAATCAATAATAGAGAAATATATTATTATATATAGCATGAAAGGTTTGCTGAATATTCTTTCATTATCTTTTTTGTGTACTGTACTGTATATAGTATATAGTATATAGTATATAGTATCCATTCATTTCTTAACTGCTTTATCCATTACAGGGTCATGGGGGGCTGAAGCCTAGTATATAATATTTCAAATATAAATATTTATTATTGAAATAATTTCCAAAAGTCTAGTAATTATGTATCTGAGATAGAATAGTTAGAATTGTTTTGTAAAGTTTTTGTAGATATAATTTGTCCTCAATTGTCCTTGTATCTCTTTACATTATATAGTGAAGGTAAACACATATTTCATTTTTTTAATGACAATGGTGTTCTTTTTATGATACGTTTTAAAATTAAACATTTACAGTATATACTGTATATGCGGTAGACATACATACTGTATTTGGAATGATCTTATCCTTCCAAATATGTACAGTATGTAAAGGATATTCATGTGTACCAGGAACGTCATGTGCCCAGTGCTTTCATTACTTTTTTAAGACTTCCAAGGACTATTACGTCCTATTTCTTACTGCTTTTGCAATTTAAGTAAATTTCAAGCATTTTGTTATATCAGTAATTGGATTATGTGAATTGATTTTACCTTGTTCTAGAAAAGCAATATTGTTATATGAAAAAAGGTGTTTAGAGTGTGGAGGTTGCACTTTAGTACTGGTTTAAGAGGGTTCTCTCCTATATGTAAATTACTTTTGAATTTTATAGGATGAAAAACAAAAAATCAAATGGAAAGAATTCTTATTATTAAACACATGCCAATGATTACATATTTTATGATAGTAGATTATCGTAATGGCTTACATACATTTTTATATTTGTCTTAAAAATTGCATATGTTGCTGTAAAATAAAGTAATGCTTTCCTCTATTGTTTTAATTAAATACTGCATGTAAACCTATTAAAATATTAATTTCCATGATCTCTGCTATTGTTGTATAAAAGGCACAACACAGATTTAAGCGACAGTGTTTATCAGCATTCAATGAGAAAAATAACTGCCAGAACTGCTTGATACGTAGGAATTGTAAACCAATGAATATGACAGGTAGACAATTAAGTTGTGTGAGCAATGTTATATAGAAACACTGTATCCATCATATTGCTTTTATGATGTTGTACAAAGCATAAAACAACGTTAAAACTGACGTGTATTGAGAATCCAAGTTAAGTAGACAGGTTATTGATATACTGTAGTAAAGACAGACTGTACCTGAAAAAGAAAAATTTGGAATGGCAGTTGGAATCAACATTTAAACACTGGAGAGTTAAGAACGATCAAATGTAGTATAATCCTTTTGATATGTACAGGCCTATTTTTATTCAGTGAATCCACAGTGAAAAATACAGTACCTTGGAGGAGAGATTTGTGTCACTTCCTGAGGCAAGCCGAGTTAGAGTGGTCACATACCAGTGCTTCCAAGAGTCAAGGCCAGTATAGTGATCTCAGAAAGCATAAATGGTTTTGCCTCAACTGCCACTTCTTAAATTATTCAGTTATTAAGTAGGCTAAATGTTAGCATGTTCTTTTATATAGAAGATGTACACGTTTTCACAGATTTTGAAAGACAATATAAGTCTCATTAAAATTTCTAAAAATTTGGAATTTCTCAAAAAAGGAAGAATGTATGGTATCTACTTTCAACAACAAATACAGTACTGCAGCAAAGAAAGATGCCAGAGCCTTACTGTATATCTTCTTTAGAATGCAGAGTATATTTTGCTCATTTATCTTATACAGTACAAGGATAATGATAAAGTTAATAATAATGACTAAAAGTTAGGTGATTTTATAGTATTGTGAAAATACTTTATTTTTTCTTCTCAACTGCTTGTCAAAATAAAATAATCAAAATAGTGAGTTTAATTGTCTTACAGTTTTTGGGTAGGCAGTAGTTTTAAAATATTTGGGGTATAAAATATTTTTTCAAATAACTGACTATAGCTCATAAATTAATTGTGTGTAACATTTAAATCAAAAGTCAATACATAAACTGGATGTAGTACAAAAATGTCTGAAGCTGATATGGAGAATAAACAACCTACATTTTTATTATTCACGTTTCATTGAGAAAACAAAGCATCCATTGATATCTGTAGAATGTAAACCTTGGAGTTTATAGAATATTTACAGAGCTCAACATAAATATTTGTTCAGCATAAAATATGACAGAAGATACACCTATGATTTCTAAATGTAATCTAATTATTCTGACCCATAATTCCATTTAATGTACTGTACACTACATTCTACAATAGTAAGGTGCACATAATCCAGGTCATCAGTATCTACTTATTTTACCATCCTTTCAATGCCTGTTATTATAAAACATCTAAACTCCACTATAGGTAAAAACTTTTTATGAACAAACATTTTCACACCACCCATTTTTGAAAGAGTGAGACCGATTGAAAATAATTTGTAACGTATGGCAAATAAAACAAACAAAAAATGTTCAAAAATTAATTAATGTGACACAAAAATGTGAAGTGGCACCCCATAAAGCAAAACATGAAACTATTCACCCATGAAATAAACAATTTTCTCTGAACAGAATACAGTATGTCTGTGATGCTTTAGCAAGACATTTGGGCTTTGCTGGTGTGCATACAGTACCTGTACATATCTATTACCCCAGAGACCATGTGAAACTCAAATTTATCTGGCTTAGCTGTCTGTTGAAACCCCACAGAGAGTGTGTGTGGATCGGTACAGAGGGTAAGGGGGGATGTCTTTTTTTCAACTGTTTTATTAAACCTGCTGTCACATCATGTATCACTGAGTACAGTGCCCTGGCTCATGCCTCTGGCAGACGAATTCAAAGACCTTTGAAATCATCCATTGACACAGAATATTAATGCAGCCAGCACCTTTCCTGCTAAAAAAAAGAGAGAGAGATCTTTTGCACCTTATTTGACCAAAGTATTTTACCAGATCATTGATATCTTCTACTATATCCAAACAGAATTGTTGCAGATATTACAGTATACAGTATGTAATTGAGTTCTAAAAGACAGGTAATATTTGAAAGCCTTTAGGCTTTTTTCTTGGTTGTCCCACTAGAGTACACACTTACACATGTAGTATATATTTCAAGTACAGTATATGGCAATAATGGTTGTAGTTTTTTTCAATGAGCAAACATCTTTGTAATGTGGTTTTTGTGCCTGATTAATACTTCTTGTTTGTTTTAGGCAGGTGTTCTACTTATATATTTATGGTGCAGAAGCAGATGGTGCTAAGTATGCATTCCATTAAGGCCAGCCTTTATGTTGTTCTCTCTGGTTGAAGAAATGCATACCATTATGTATCACTTTTTTAGTGCGTGAATGAGACAAAGAATATTGGATCTGGTATGCACTGGGATGGGAAACCTCTAAGGAAATACAGTTTACTGCTTCAAGTGGTGTTGATGGACCAGTCAATGGCACTCTTTCTTGTGACCTTTCAAACCGATACTCAAGTACGGTTACAAGTTTTAGAAGTAAGAGCTTTTTATTGATACATACATTTCAGAAGCTTAACTGGAAGAAGCAACTAATTGGAACAAGTGGAGCCTTGTGGAGTCCTTCATCCAATAGTGGATTAAAAAAGAGTGCCAATGTATATTTTTCTTGGGAAGTTTTATAGTAACAGGGGCCTGAGATAGGGATAATGATGGAGGCTTCCTGAGCACGCCTCATCTGTTACATTTAAAATATCATGAATAAATTGAAAAAAACATAAATTGAAATTAAATGTATTAATGTATTTGCAGGCATTACATTTTTGCCTAAATTATATCAATCATACTGACAGCACTGGAAAATTAGGCTTTCAAATCAAATTTTGGACTTGTTTCTGTTCTAAGGAAATTATAGTATACGTCTACATTCTGTTGGTTGATTTGATAAGCTTGTGCAGAAACTATAGATTGCTGATACTAACTAAAAACTGCATTAGGATTTAAAAAGCATTGCTGTTATGTCTGCGAAAATATGTTACTGCATTAATTTATTGTAAACCCATCTGTTTGCCTGACCAGTCCATAATCGCGCCTGCCTAATTATTATGCATGAACTAACTTGTAGTCATTGATTGGGTTTGATCAGGGGAGAACTGCAGTGAAAATTGGAGTAACTGTGGGAAAATGTGAGAAATGCACATGCTTCCTTTTTCTGTTAGAGCATATACAAGTATTTGTATGCTAAAAGTGGCAGAAAAAAATAAACCTACAGCAAGAACATGAACCTTCACTATAATGTTTACAAGGAACAACATAAACATACCTGTAATAAAGTTGTTGTTATTATTAGAAAGCTGTCTTTTTGATGTCTGTAAGGTCATTGTTTTTTGTGCCAGTTTATTACCAAGCCAAATAAAATTGTTGACAAGTAACACCAAGCTCCAAGGCCAGTAAACACCAAGGTAAAAATAAATAAGCAGGTGAAGAAAACACACAGGCAGCACAGTGGTTATTATTACTGCCTTACAGCACTGGGGCTCTGGGTTCAGTTCTGGACCTGGGGTGCTACCTGCATGGATTTTATATGTTCTCCCAGTGTTTACATGGATTTTCACCCATAGTCAAAAGACATGTTAATTGGCTTAAGGCCCTAGTGTGAGTGTGTGGTTGTCTGTGTTTGTCTGTGCCTGCCCTTCGATGGATTGGCATCCCTTTCAGGGTATATCTTGCCTTGCGACTGTTGCTTGTCAGGATAGGTACCTGGTCTACCACCCTGTATTGGATAAAGTGGTTAGAAAATGGATGGGGATGGATAAAACACTCTGTTAAACTGAAATTAAATGGGTACGTCGGGTAAAAAGCACATGCAGTGCACACCTTTAAACATATTTTAAAAATTGTCAGCAATACAAGTTAGACTTTACTTTGTAGTTTATATATGAAAAATGGAAAACAAAATCAGCCTTCATATCCAAACATTTATATTATGTGTTTTGGTTAAAATAGCAATATACAGTAGATAAGGACTAAAGAATCAAGTTTTCATTTAGCTGTATTAATGTGGAAATTCAGAATTTACGATCAAACAAGAATTCCAGTTCAAAATGAAATCACACCAAATTACATTATTGTAGTAGATTTTCTGCTTTAGCATATACAGCATAGTAACTCTCGTCCACTGTAAATTAATCAGGCTTCTCATGACATATAGTAGATGTTAAGGTTCTACTGTTCTAGTATATGGAAATCTATTGTGCTCCAAGTCATCTAAACACTAGAGGATATACATTGTGCTTACATTGGCTCAATATGTGTAAAAACTAATCTTTGGATTCAATTGGGTATTTCTGAAAAATACACATAAATAAAATTATATTTTTTCACCAATAGGTACTTATGTTTTTATGTTTGTGAACCCAGTAGACTTTGCTCTGTGGTAAAGATACAAGTATAGATTGATCTTCGCCTCTTCTATAAACATTCACTATTCAATACCCAGAAATCAACAAGACATGTTATTTGGAAATAAAAAAAAAATAGGTTCTTAAGAGGGTTCTTTTGTCTCTGTTTTAGTGCAAACAATAATAATGATGTTAAATATACTTAAAGAATTCTACTTTATTTTGTTACTTTCATATTTTGAAGTGTGCATTTTTAGCACGTGCAGTTATTTGCTCTCATGGTTTGGAGACAAAACAGATCACTCTGAGCAGTCATTAGAGCAAGTTTACAAGATATGAGCTGAGACAAAATGAGAACCTGGGCTGAGAGAAAGAAGGGTCATACAGTGTATCGTCAGATTGTGGCACAATGAAAGATAAGCTTGCTTGCTTTGGCTTACTTGAAAACAGCTTCTTTTTTAGATATAGTCAAAGAATTTTGCAGCTCACATGACCTTGAGGTTGCTGTCAGTGCAACTGGTGGAAGCATGGAGATGTACTGTATGTGGCACACTACATTGCCCACTCATGGCAAATGAGTCAAAGCTTTATTATAACAGCTCGAGTTTTGTTGTAATGTTTGTAAATCCTACTTTTGTGTTATTGTCTGCCTGCTCTTCTCTTTTTATTGAGTACATGCTGCATTTATGTGATACATATACATATGGAATATACAAAGCAGTGGTAGTATGTTGACTAAATAACTTTAATGTAATGATTTTATGTCATTACAACGCATTCATCAAACAACAAATAAAATATGAGGTAACTGTGATTGTTGAAATATTAATAACTGGTTAATATTGAGCATTGATATTTAAAGTAAGACGACCAATAGAATCCTTGCCTGTTTGATATGTGTGTGGCTATTAAATGGCTATTTTGAATGCATGCTTATATAAGCAGATGTATGAAGTCATTTACAATGAGGGGTCTAGGTAACCCAGCCTTCTGGTGAATCTCAGTATGTTCTTACTGCTCATGAGATAGGGGAAAACACATTCCCCTTCACGTCCACTGACGCTTCAGTAACCTTATGTCACCTCTTATAGCTGACTGGTTTAAACCTATGGTGACGGTGAAATTCCTCTGAAAGGAAATAAGTGGCTGTAAAACAGTTTCAGTATCTGCCAGCAGTAACAAGGCTGATATAGTCCACATTTTCCTTGTGAAGTCAGAGAGGATTATACAGTTGTGACTTGCAAGCACAACCATTTTGAAGAAATCCTCATCTTTCAATCTTTCCTTTATCTGAAGGATATCTTTAATATGCATCTTAAAGAAACATGAAAATGTCAAAAATAATAATTTTCTTATCCTTTTTTTTCTTCATCATAGCCACAGGGGGTGTCCAAAGACTTTGTGATTGAATTAAGACTGAATGACGTATCTGTTAAAGTTGTCAATCAAGCTATTAGATTGAATACACTAGCATTTGCAAGGAGCAATCTTAACTGACCGAGATCTTCTAAAGTTTTCTTTTGTATGTCCCTTAACTAAATATGGAAAGATTATCAGATTTAACATAGCTCCCCTTTAGTCAATTCTTTATCCTCTAATCCAGTATTCCCATAATCAAATTAATAAATTGTTTACTCTGATTTTTACTAATGTAAATAAGAGTCATGTCCTGCATCAAATTATTCAACTTTAGTTAATTTTTATAACACCAAGGGTTCAGGGGTCATATTTACAATGAAAAAAGGAAACTGGCCTTTATCGAGAGCACTAATTTTCCTTGCACCAAATTGCCTATGCAGTAACACATCAGAGGAATCAAACATTGCTGTAACAGAATTCTCAAAGATCCTTGTCCCTGTTCTAAAATCTCTTTAGGTCATGAAAGTAATATCACATCATCTTGACTAACTTACACTAACTTGACACATGCTTAGGACATAAAGCAGGAAAATGTTCATTCCTAAGGAACATGTATTGTCTTCCCCTCCACATAGAACTCTGACCCTAGCTTCTGTACCGCTTTAAATACCCTGAGAGTCTGTGTTTAAATACAGTTGTCTTGAATGATTATGTACTCAGGTGTTTGGTCTCTTAAGACCATCTGCTGTTGTTTCCTAGTATAGCACAATTTGTATATAGAATGCTACACTTCAAACATGCATGATAATAATGCTCTGAGGAGAAAGCTCAGAATATTCTATTCTGTTAATTCGAATCTGCACAGCTTTAGATGTCTTTCCATGATTTGTTTTACTTTAAGTTGAGGCTTTAAGAGCACAAATATCTTGCTTTAATATCTATATATCCTCTTTTAAAACTAATGACATGTTAGTACTTGATTGAGAATCTACACAGCATTCTCAAAGCAGAACCTTGTTTTCTAAAATTGAAAATGGTTCTGTTTAAACATAACAAATTATCTTTTAATTTGTAGTTATTTTATAGCAGCCTCTGGTCCAGCTGTCCAGCTGAGGAGCTAGTTCTGGAGCATTCTGTGAAGACTTCACTTACTAATGATTATCAATGGAATATGTGGGTTGTTTGATGGATTAATGTTTCATTTTTTGTATTAGTTGTCTAAACATAAATCTAAGGGGAAGACTTTATATATAAATGTTGTTTTCCAAAAAATTTTAAACTGTCCTTACAATGACTCATGGAGTCAATAGGTTGCGAAAAGATCATATATATTCTCACAATAGAAATCCTACCTTGTATGCAGGACATTATACAATAACATGACCATGTGGTTCTCTGCATGTTATTTTACAACATTATTTTAAAATATCTTGAGAAATTTGCCTAGGTACAATAATTGTGCTAACTTTAAATAGATGACATCTATACCAGAAATCAAGCACAAAGTAAGTGAATCAAAAGAGGAAAATACACAGTCGAAGCCTGGCAGTGTAGATTGTCTTTCCAAGTGTGGAAATGAACATAATTTACTAACCCTTTTCCTTAGCTGGAATCAGTATAGCTTTATGCTTCTGGAAGAACATATTAATCATTATATGCTGAAAGGTCAACAAAAACGACAATGTTCTGTTTTTGGAGCCATCTTCAGGTATAAAGGGAAAAAAAGTAGGAAAAGGTATACTTTTCAGTGTTGGATCAACCTTTATATATTTCTTTGTAACCCATTCGCGGACGTGGATCCCCAGTTGAATCTCTTTACACTGAATTGGTATACCCTTGTTTGTAAGCAGCAAGGGTTAGAAACGACTTTAAAAAGGGTAGAGAATTCTTTTAGAATGAATTATGATTTGTGATTGTTTGTTAAAGATACTGACTCAGGTCAGACCTATATAATTTTATGTTTAACATATAAAATTAGAAGTATCACACACTGAATTGTGAAACTGTCAGGATTCAAACCTAAAGAACTACTATGCCATCTTACATAGGATTGGTAGTGTTAGAAATTGAACTGGGAGTATTGACTTGATTTAAACCTGAAGAACAGATTTGGTTTCTTTATAGAAGGGACTAATGGCAAAAGATCCTGAGTTGGGTCACTGAGGTGAGTCTGGAGTGAAGAGCCACGCAGTAAGACAACAAGATCCTGTTATGGATCTAGCACTTTGGCATTCAGGAAAATTTACAGTGTGTTTGGAATGAGAATGGTGTAATACATGGAAAACAGAAAATGCAAATAAGGCTTGGATGCTTAAACTGCAGTAATATAATTAGTGGAGTACCTTAGGGATCTGTACTGTAATCACTGCTCTTCCTAATTTCCTAATTTATAACAATGATCTCGATTCTGGCATAGTTAGTAAACATGTCAAACTCGCAGAGGATACCAAAATATATGAGACCAGGCACATACAGTAGGGTCTTGCCATTTGTGAATTTAATATTCACAAATTTGCTTATTCACGATTAAGTCTGGCCGATGGAGTCTTGAATGGAAGAAGCAGAGTGGGATCAAATCGAGCCGAACATTGTAAAGCACAACTTTCAAATTAGCTGTGCAACAGCCGAGTATCGTGAGACAAATCTAGCTGGTGAGTGAGCCTCTCCCTGCCCCCTGCCAAAGTACCCACTACCCAGCACCAGTATCTCAACGTGCTCTTGTTTTTGTGTTGTACTGAATGCTTCCAGTTCTGTCAGCCGCGTTGGGAATGACAGGCTCCCTGACAGTTTTATTGCCTTTTCAGTACAGTGGGGCGTACTAATTACAGAGGCAGAGAGAGAAAGCGCAGATATCTACTGGAAGGAGACATAAAACTGAAAGTGCAGAGTATTAGACAGGTATCAAAAACATAAACTATAGATTTGAAATGGGAAACACTGTGCTTCAAGATGTTAGTTGAGACAGACTGAGGTGTTTATGTTGACACATCATTTACATGTTCTAGACAATGTCCCCAGAAGGGCCCAGTGCTGTACTCTCATTTGTAACCTTTTTATTAAAAAAAATATGTCAGGGCTTAACAGAATGTTCTACAATGACAGCCTGCATGAACAGAAACTTTTTAGTGTTAACCAGAGACGACCATGAGTATACCTGACTGAAGCTTTAAAATCCTCAATGGTACTGACAAAGTCAATAGATTTCTTAGGAATCAAGTGAAACACAAACCAGAGGACACTAATTGAAGCTAAGTGCATTTAAATCCAACATGGAATTATTCTACTAAGAATGTCAAAATATTACTACATTTTGTCTATCACAAAAAAGATACCTTGGACAACGAATGATACTGCCTCTGTAATTAAAATGAATTTTCAATTTCAGTAGCAGAATGCTATTTAATAAAGAAATCAATATAAATTTGCCAGTCGAGAAGTACAACTTTCTTATTCTACCTTGAACATTGTGATATGTCTTCAACGCAGATGTGAAGCTAAGCTGTGAATTTAATTACAATCTTACAACTTTCTTATATTCAGGTTGGTAGGACTGACACAAGGTAAAATATTAAATTATACCAGAGAAACAGACTAAGACTGTTTAGACAGTAGAATTTAGATTATGTTCAAGAAAAAGTATGTTAGAATGAAATAACTCAGTTATGTACAAGGCAAGGCTAGGGCACTGGGATTTCATTATTGGTTTAGATTGAAGGGCAACAACAGGACTATAGATGAGATTCAATCAGTCTTATATTTATTAGCTGTTATAAAGCCATCAATACAACAAGAATTTCAGCTATTACAACATTTGCTACGGTCACTGCTAAGACCATACAATAATTATTGTATTTGTTGTGGATTTAATTATGTTCTGATCCAATAAAAACATTCAATAACACATTTAATAGGGCTGTTTTTTACAATGTAATTCAAAATTAAATTAAATAAAAGTATCAATATTATCCTAGTATAACTATACTATCACAATAATATTACAAAATAATTTACATATTTCAGTGAGATAACTAAGTGGAAAATAGCATTCTGTGATAACAAATGTAAGTGTATAATTTTATCTCACAATGTTGTGACAAAAAA
Organism: Lepisosteus platostomus; assembly: GCF_059453375.1. NCBI lineage: Eukaryota > Metazoa > Chordata > Actinopteri > Semionotiformes > Lepisosteidae > Lepisosteus > Lepisosteus platostomus. The sequence continues at coordinate 32,620,975 of NC_142619.1, forward strand.
TCTCCAGACTACAGAGAGGATGTGCAGAGCATTATAAAATACTTCATATACAGTATGTTAGATGGTGCAGTTTTGTAGAAACAGTTCCTTACAATAATGTCTGAATTTTACTTTGGTCAGATGTGTTGTGTGTGATAAATGAGACATATTTTGTGACTATGACTGATATAGTATTGCACAAGATATATATATAATAGTCATAAAAAATTGAATGTGATTTTTGTATTACTTATATCTATTTACCTCTTCAGGAACTTTCCTTTCACAATCTGTAAATATTATATAGTTAGCAAATATATTAATACAATTAAAATGTTTTACATACATAGAATAATACAGCACTTATTCTGGTAAATTAGTCCCCAATGTTGCCAGGGGTATCTGCTATGTGAAAGTAAATGTAAATGAACATTAAAGGAAGTATTCAGAATACATTCTGGTAGTCTATTGATGATTGTACCATGCAACAAACACAGATTATGGCCATTGAAGCATAATCATGTTGCTTTTTAAATTACTTCAGTTTATATTGAAGGCAGGTTAGTTTATTTCAGGGAAGAATATTTCAGTTAAAAAAAGTAATTGATATGAAACAAACATGCCATAGAGAAATGAAAGTGAACATAAAATCTTCAATCAAACAGTCAAATCAAGCAGCCACAATAGAAAAAACAGAACTATTTAACAGAGTGAAAGCTTAAGGATATTCATTTATCTCTTCATATAGTTTAAGACCTCTCAACCAAGATACAATGAGTTCAATTGTAAAATAACTTGTGTCCTTAGCTCTAGGCACCAAAATATTAAATTAAAACAAAACCATTATGCTACAGTTGCAAGAAAAAGTTTGTGAACCCTTTGGAATTACCTGGATTTCTGCATTAATTACTCATAAAATTGAGGTCTGATCTTCAACCAAGTCACAATAATAGACAAACACAATCTGCTTAAACTAATAACACACAATTAATTGTACTTCTTGTCAATATTGAACACAACATTTAAACATTCACAGTCCAGGCTGGAAAAAGTATGTGAACCCTTGTATTTAGTAACTGGTAGAACCTCCTTTAGCAGCAATAACCTCCACCAAATGTTTCCTGTAGCTGCTGATGAGACTTGCACAACAGTTAGGAGGAACTTTAGACCATTCCTCCTTACAAAACTGTTTCAGTTCATTGATATTTCTGGGATTCCTTGTATGAACAGCTTTCCGTCACGGTCGTCATCCTTCCTCTAGAGGGCGCTCCTACCTTTCTCGTACTGTTCTTAGTTTCATTAGTGTTAGTTGCGTTTCATTCCCTTTCCTTTATTTAAGCTTGGTTTCTTTGTCATTCCGGGTACAGCTTTGGAAGATGGGCGCCTGGAAGCCCGCCTACCACCGGGCTCATGGGGGGCCTGGTGGCACAGGCGTCATCACGGCATCCTGACCCCTGAGTCCGGGGCTCGGAGCCTCTTGCCCTGTTATACTTTTAACCTTTCGTGTTACTGTTCCCAGTCCTCCGTTACTGTTTGTAACTGTCTGCGTCTCCGATGGATCTCTTGGTTTCTGGACTTTGGACTGCGCTTAACTACCTCTTTGGACTTCCTTTAGACTTGTTTGCCTGCACTCCCCCCATGCACTGGATCATCTCAGTCACTGCCCCCTGTCTGTCATCCAGAACTTACCACGTTGTGCCTTCCCTGACATCGTTCTCCAGACACTTTCAGATTATACCGTCACGCATAGGGTCGTTTACAACACGATCCACGGGAGTCGGATTCCGCTCTCGTGACACTCTTCAGGTCATGCCACAGCATCTCAACTGGGTTGAGGTCTTGACTCTGACTTGACCATTCCAGGACACAAATTGTCATCTGTTTCAGCCATTCTGTTGTTGATTTACTCCTGTGTTTCGGGTCATTGTCTTGTTTCATCACCCAACTTCTAATAAGCTTCAGGTGACGGGACCACTACCCTGAAATTCTCCTGTAAAATTTCTTGATACAATTTTTTAATTAATTGTTCCCTCTATGATAGCAAGCTCTCCAGGTCCTGTGGCAGCAAAGCAGCCCCAAACCATGATGCTCCCTCCACCATGCTTCACAGTTGTGATGAGGTTTTGGTGTTGGTGTGCAGTGCTTTTTTTCCTCCAAACATAGCGTTTCACGTTTCTGCCAATGAGTTGAACTTTTGTCTCATCCGCCCACAGAACATAGTCCCAGAAGCGTTGTGGAACATCCAGGTGGTCTTTTACAAACTTGAGACGTACAGCAATGATTCTTTTGGAGAGCAGTGGTTTCCTCCATGGTGTTCTTCCATTAATACCATTCTTGTTTAATGTTTTTCTTAGATTGGACACATGAACAGAGACTTTGGCAAGTTCAAGAGATTTCTGCTGGGCCTTTGCCGTTACCCTGGGGTACTTTTTCACCTCCTTCAGTATTACACGCTGCACTCTTGCCGTGATCTTTGCAGGACACCCACTCCTAGGGAGAGTAGCAACAGTACTGAATTTCCTCCATTTGTAGACAATTTGTCTTACTGTGGATTGATGAACACCCAGGCCTTTAGAAATGCTTTTGTAGCCTTTTCCAGCTTTATGCATCTCTACAATTCTTCTTCTAAGGTCCTCTGATATATATTTTGATCGGGGCATGGTTCACATGAACAGCTCTTTCTTGAGAAGAGCAGACTCTGTCAGTAACCAACCTTTGTGTGCCTTTTTTATAGGGCAGTGCACCTCCAACCCACAATTCCAAACTCATCTCATTGATTGAAACACCTGACTCCAATTAGCTTTTGGAGAAGTTATTAGCCTAGAGGTTCACATACTTTTTCCAACCTAGACTGTGAATGTTTAAACGATGTGTTCAGTACAAGTACAATTGTTTGTGTGTTATGAGTTTAAGCAGATTGTGTTTGTCAATTATTGTGACTTAGTTGAAGATCAGATCACATTTTTATGTAATTAATGCAGAAATCCAGGTAATTCTAAAGATTTCACAAACTTTTTCTTGCAATTGTGTGTACAATTAATGTACAGAGCACTTACACATCAAGGTTTAGATGGATGCAATGTAGATATTGTCCTGGAAGGAATGCAACTTTGGAATGTCTGCTTTTCATGTATAGCCTAGTCTAGACAGGACAGGTCAAGGGGTATCAATCTCTAGTGGCAGTTAACTAAAATTCCTTTGTGAAGCTTTGTGTCCTGACTGCTTTTTTGTGTTTGTTGTCCAGATTTTAGTCTTTAAATTGCTAGTTCTAATTTATCTTTTTATTTAATTTAAACAAACAGGTTGATATCTCTTTCTAGCTAGTCTCTAAATTGACAAATTGCAGTGTGGTCAACTTTGCTTGTCTTTGACTTCCAGTTACCATCTGTTTAATGGGTATTGCTTTTTAAGGAGTTTGAAAATGCTGGAAATATTTAGCTAGAAATGTTAGCTTTGTATGTCTCACAGTTTAGGTGATGCTGTGTACATTTTCATATTCCTCAGAATAAGTAGTATATTTTATTATATTTTCCTTATATTTACAAAAATATTTATGTTGTCTTTGTTTCCTTTCGTAATATGGTGTCACATTCATTGCTGTGGTCCTGCTTTAAAGTAAATATTTGGACTGTTACTGTTTAATTTGATTGTTTTGAACTGGTGTGCACTGCTGGGTTAGTTGGTGATAAAGATGACCTAGAGGGAATTCATTAGACTGTAGTCAGGCAATGTAGTCCAATGTGGGGCCGAGAGCCAAAATAATTTTAATCCAATCTAAATTGTTATTGCCTATTTGAATTAAAATGCAATTTGTTTAATTGTCTTTATAATTAAATGCCATTTCTTTCAAGATAAAACATGACCTATTTGTGGCGGAGATTGAATCTTAATTATTTCAATAGATTAATTTAGAGTTTAAAGTTTAATGGTTATCAAATGAAGAAAAAGAAAATCAAGTTAAGAACAGTTATTGCTCCATTATTACTAAGTCTGTGAAAATATTAAAATGGGTGATTTTGTTTGTGAAATCTGTAGAAGGTTTTGATT